>NW_027528608.1:1356012-1503706 GCF_008692635.1 Crocuta crocuta
GGGCCCCGGATGGGGGTAAGAGGACTTAGTGTGAGCATGACAGACACTGTGATGGAGTAGAGTGCAGAAAAGTGGCCACACAGAGAGTGACCAGGAGACGGAGGGCCTGGGGTCTCTACCTCCAGGGGCACAAGTCTCCTTTGGCAGGGCTCCCACTGCATGGCTGCCATTCTTGGTGGCTTTTCTTGAGAGCAGGTGTTCCTTCAGCATCGAGACCAGCCCCTTGTGCTTGCTTCCAGAGAGCACCACCTTTACCTCGGTCCCCGCAGCGCCTCCAGTCCAGGGTCCCCCCCCACCCCCACAAGGCAGCCTTCTGCGTCCCTCGTCTCCACACAGCGTCACCAACCCTCACCATGAATGTCAGCCCCTGGGGAGCTCACAGCTGACTCAGGTGTCTCAAGAGTCAGGAGACCTCGACTCCAGAATGCTTCGCCCTCCGTGACTGTGTGAGCCTGGACGAGGCATTAAACCCCCATAGCCTAAATTTTCTCATCCTTACGATGGGGATAGTAGTCTGAGTCTTTAGCGTTCACTCAACACGTGTTGGTTTATATTTCATTCTATGACTAGATCATTATTTCCTGTGTGTTTCTTTGGCCCACCCACATCCATGCTCCTTCACAGTCAAACTCAGCCTCTGGGCTTCCTCATTGGCAGTGTCTCTTGTTGTTGGCAAAAAGTAGGATGCCAGCAAGTGCCCTGTGATTGACCACAAGAGCACAGGGCACCCCTCTGGGGGCTCCATGGATAAAGCAGGCAGGCGTCCTTGGGCTCAGCCCGACAGCTAGGTTTATGGTGGAAGATGTGGAGTGGGCGCCCAAATGTTGCCCATCTTTCTGCTCCTTACAGGACACCCAGAAGTAAAAGGAGAACATTCAGAGAAGGACTGGGTTGAGAAGGCTTCACAGGGCAAAGATGGATCCCCAGAGGGGCAAGGGCAGAACAGAAAAGTGGGTTCCATCCATGGTTGCTGTGACTTACTTCTCCCAGACAGATGGGGGCCGTGAACCTGACCCCCTGCACAATGCAGAGGTTGGCCCCCAGACGTCCTGGACACCTCCCATGCTGTGCACCCTTGTGCTTGTGGGCCACCTTGTCGCGTCACATGCTCCTGTACCTGTCTCCATAACACCGTGCCCAGCACAGAACAGGCCCCCTGGGAGTGTTTGTGGCCCGGACAGATTAATGCATATCCAAGCAAATATGGGGGACACTGAGCGAGCAGGAAATGAAGTCAGAAAGTGTACTGTGGTTTCATCCCTGGGTCCGATCTGCTTTTCTCCCTGAAGAAGGCCTACAAAGAACTCCCTGGAGGAGATAATAGCGGTGTCTTTCACAATGGAAAGGTCAACCAACATGTGTTTATTGAGTGACTCAGTGGGCCAACCCTTCTCTCAGCTTTGTAGGTGATGAAGAGACAGGCAAATCCACGGGGTGCTCTTGGTAAGCAAGGCTGGAATCTAAACGCATGAGAAACATTGGAGGGCAGGCCCCAGCAGCATGTCATTGTGTAGAAATATCCAGAAAAGGTGGATGGGGGTGTGTGGGAGACCAGGAAGTGAGGCTGGGCAGGAATACTGGACAAGGTGGGAAGGAGGAGGTTGGACGTTCCCACCTGCAGAAGATGTGAAAGCAGGTGTGGTGAGCTTGAGGCCTCCAGGAAGGGTGTCCACTTTGCTCCGGCTGGCTGCCACGACCTGGGACAGGGTCTTTAAACTTCTTGGCTCTCCAGTTGCTCCTTCTGTCTCTCTCTCTCTCTCTCTCCCTTTGTGTGTGTGTGTGTGTGTGTGTGTGTGTGTGTGTGATCACTGCCCTTCCTGCTGAGGCCTCTTTGAAATTTGACTAAGGTTGGAGCTCATGTTTGAGCATTTCTGGATGCAATTTGGTATCAGAGCAGAGAATCAAAGGGTATTTGCTATCACTTTAAAGTATGTTTCTCTCCCTCTTCCTCTGAGCACCTGACCCCACAATCATCACTGGCTTTGAAATAATAGACCTGTCATAATTATGGGAATTAGTCTAGAGGCTTCTGCCTTATTTGCTCAACTGAGGTTACTGAGGCCATCTTGAGAGGTGGAAAGGGTGTCCAGGAACATCTTGGCTGAGATGGCAGCTGGGGGCAGCCAGGTGGGGAGGAAGATGGAAGGGCCTGTTGGGAAGGAGGCACCCCCCGCCCAGCCCGACAGCCACCGTTCCTGGGGACCATGGACCCAGTGTCATGAGATCACAGTTTCTCTGGAGAAGTTCAAACCAGGCTACAGGGGAAATGCCTCAAATTTGTAAGTATGAAAACCAAATTTAGCAAATGAAAACTCCGTGTGATGCGTATTCACAATCTCCATCAGAGTGCCATCCCCACATTTTCAGAAGCGGAAACAGAGGCCTAGGCATGGAGGAGGGCTTGGGCTAGCCATTAAGGCAGTGGGCACTGGTGTCCTGTCTGCCTCCAGGTCCACGTCGCCAGCTCTGGTGTCTACAGATGTTAGACCTTTCCATCGGCATGCCACCCACACTACCTGCTTCTTTCCAGAGGCTTCTGCTTGCCCTTGGCCAAGGATGGCTGGCTGCCTCACTGTGGCTTTGAACCCACGGTGCACAGCCTGCTTCAGTCAACGCTCTGAGCACGCAGGACTGAGTACTGCTGTCACCTGGCAGCTGGCTCTGTGACCTCCCCTTCCAGGCTGTGGGGCAGGGGCGATGTGTCAGTCCAGGCAGGGAAGGCTGGAGTTCTTACAGAGGGCGGCTTCAGTGTTCTTACGGGCTTTTAAGGGAATAGAGCGAGAGTTAATGCAGAACTCTTTCTTTGACTTAATTTATTATAATATATGTGGCTAAAATGTAGATCACAGTGCTGTTTGGATCTCCGTTTTGATTCCCAAAATTGCAATCATGATAGGTGGATTATAACCGTGCTTTAACATACAGATGAGGAAATGTATTCCTGTGCAATTTTCCCCTAAGGAGAAGTCGAGGATAAGGGGCAGGAGTTGTGAATAACCTTGCAACACTTAGTTGTCTCTCTCGGTTACGGGATAGAAATTAGCATTATAGGACGATGTGTGTTGTGAATGCAGCACTGCTTTGAATATTTGTGTGGAAGAGCATCCAAAGGGAACACAGAAAGTGATTTTCCATATTAAAGAAAAAGTCACCGGAATGGGACCTAGGAAAGTGGTGTCACCTTGTTAAGTGGTTATTATTTATTCAAAAAAAGGGGAAAAAAGATTAAGTGCCTACTATGTGCCAGGCATCTTGCTAAAGGCTGGGGATGCCACAGAAAACCAGACCAACCAAAGATTTTCTGGGAAAACGAGCGTAGCAGAAAATGCCCCATGGTGCCCACCAAGGGGTGAGCTGGGAGGGGAGCAGGTGAGGGGGTGGGACGCTGTGAGCACCCGGAGGACCAGGGGACCAGGGAAAGGGGCATCCGGTAAGGATCACATGGCCACACAGCTGGGAGCAGAGCATTCTTCCCTGGTCAGGTGGTATATGCACAGCACTTGTGTGGTCACCGTCCCTCAAGAACATATGTCTGGGCAGACTTTTCTGCAGGCCCCGAAACTCAGCAGAAGTACAGGGGCAGAACAGACGGCCCGATGCACGGCCCCGGGGTTCAGACTCTGCTCTATCTGCCAGCAGTAGTCCGGGGCTGGCACCCACCCAGCCTCCTGCCTGCACCCTGAGATCATTCCTGCCCGCCGCCTGCACCCCAGCATCTAGGGCAGGGCTCCCAAGAGCCTCCAGTCTTTCTGCAGAACAGCACCCAGTGTCTGACGTTTGCGTGGACAGCTGCTGGGCCCTGGCTGGGGCAGGTGTGGACAGGGAAGGCCTGGGGGCAGGAGAATTTGTGAACTATCTTGAAAAGCAAGTGGAGCAGGTGAGACTTCGTGACCAAGCACTGTTCTTTTCTGAGGGCGGCAGGCTCTGGCAATTGGAACCTTGCAGTGTCCCAAGGAGACATAGAGAAGCAGCTAGAAGCCTTAGAAGAGGCTGGGCAGACCGGGGGCAAGGGAGTAGGGACTGGGGCTACAGAGAGGTCAGACTCAGTGTCTCCCCCTCCTTTGGGTGAGAGCTGACTGCAGCCTCTCACCTGCACTCAGTGTTATGCAAGGCAGGTCAGCCAGGAAGGACTTAAAAGGAAAAGATGGCTTCCTTGGCTTACACGGTTAGGGAATGGGTGTCTGGGCTTCCCAAAGCCATGTATTCATTCATGCATGCTTGCCTTCAGTTACTTAGTATTTACTGAGCACCTATTCTGTGCCAGGAGGTTTTAGAGACACAAAAGGTAACAAAAATAGACATCATACCATCCTGCCAAGAGTAGACACTCTAGGAGGAGAGTCAGAAATTCGGCAGGTATCACACACACGTACAAAGTCCCACCTTTGGTTGGTATTGTGAATGTCATGTTCTGGGGTGATCAGGAAGTCAGAGAACATCTCCCAAAGGGGCAATGACCTTGGAGCAGAACCCTCAGGAATGGGTGGGATTAACCAGGCAAGAAGGTGGTGGTGGGTCTAGGGTTGGGGGTTTGTGTTTCAGGAAGTGGGACCAGGATGTGATGAGCTTCTGAAATCTGTCCATCGGGCAAAAGGTTCTCGCCTCTCTCCAGGGCCAGGAAGGCTGGCTTGGGATTTTCCTGATGTTCTGGGGATGCCCTGGATAGACCCAGAGCAGGCCAGGGTGGGGCTGGGGTCTTCGTGGCCCTCTTGGGCATTATCAAGGGTAACTTCTCAGCTCAGGTCACACCCACAGTCCCAGGTTGCTTCCCGGTGCCCAAATGACAGCTCTAAGATTCTTTCTCAGCCTTGGGGTATGCTTTCCTGGGACAGGGCACGGGCTGGTTAGAGGGTCTCTTGGGTGCAGGCTCCTTGCTGTAGTAGGCAGGTGGGGCACAGATGTTTAGAGGCAGCTGCCTGCTGCCCTTAACACTGGTCATCCTGTGGATGATGGAGGGCAGGATGGGGAGGCTTGAGCCACCCAAAACGCTGTGTGCTCCTTTCTCTCCCTGTCATCTTCTCCTGCCCTGCCACTACTCACCTCCAAGGGACATTTGGATTAAGTCTACCATGTTGAGGAGGTACGCTGAGGACAGGTCAAAGAAGCCATAATAAGGATTAGAAACTGTAGAGGTGATGGGGCCTTGTTCATGCATTCCCCACCCGGGGGGCTGGTGGCACTTGGCACATGGGAAATGGTCTTCCCAGTTTGGCCATGTGAATCCTCCTGGGAATTGTGGGGGGAGGGGCTGACCATCTGAAGGGCTCTCGTGGTAATTCCAGGCTCATTACCTGCTGGTTTCTCCTGGTTTTCTGTGTTGCAAGTATTTTGGATCTGGGCAGGGGAGGAGACTGCTAGTTGAGACTAGATGACTTTTCCTCATATTCTCTCATTTGGTTTTGACAAGGGATTGCAAAGTAGGTGCCATTATTCCTTTCATTCCTGCTTTACAGTGTTTGGAGGCTGCGCGGGGCCGGGAAACATTTGCAGACACAAAACCGAACCCAGAGCTGGCTATCTCAAAGCAGTGACTTTCCTATCTACAGGATTTAAGGTGGATTAAGGCCTTGCAAGCCCACTATTATATGAGATGCTCCGATTCCTTTGTGATAAGTATCATTATCCAGTTTTACAAGCAAAGAAACTGAAGCTCGGGAAGTTTTAGCAGTTTGCTCGGAATCCCAGAATTCAGAACTGAACTCAGATCTTGGAATCAAACGGACGTCAGTGTTTCGAGGTGCTGCAGTGCCCGAGCTGACCCCTTCAGGCTGTCAGTCTCTACCCATGACTGGGGGCCTTGCGACACTCAGCTCTGGCCTGCTGCCCCTCCCTCACAAGCTCCTTGTTCCTGCCCCTCCTCCCTGGGGGCTACTTGGAGGACACAGTCATGTTGCTTAGTCTGTTCCTTGTCCCTGGTCAAGATTCCTTTGGACCTGTCCGTAGGATTCACAGAGTCTGGAAAGTTCCCTTTGAGAAATTTGCCAACACTTGATACTTTTATCTGTGATCAAAGGGAGAATGAGCAGACTTGACCTTCCTGTTAGAAGCTGCTACCCAGGAAGCTAGTTCTGCCCGGAGCTAGGGTCAGTTCATTTATTCACACATCATTCATTGATACATGTGTCGGGTGAATGGTTGTATGTACCCTACCAAGTGCCAGATGTGGTGGAGGAGGAGGAATCACAGCCTTGCTCTCTGCAAGTGACAGGTGAAAAGGAAGGCTGGTGTCAGAGAAAACAAAGTCCAGACTCGCCTCCTGGCCAGAGAAGCTTAGTTGAGGGCCTACTCGAGATGCGATCGGGAGCTATCCAAGGTTTATAACTTGTACTTGAGAAAGGTCACCTGTGAGTATGTCAGAGGAAAACAAAGTTGCCTGTCTAGAACTTTCAGGCTCTTCCCAATTTCTGCAAGGAGGAAAACAATGAAAACTTTGCTGCACATAACCATAGCATGTTTGCGGAAGTTCATTGCCTTTCCAGCTGTAGCCGGGGGCACCCAGACACTGGATGGGCAGGGCCATTCCCAAGGGCATCTCCTCTGGCTTTGTTTTGCCTGTCAGTACCTAGACAGTGGACCCTGGAGTAGCCTCGCCTCTACGTCTAGCTCCTCGGCTCTGTGGCCTGAGCCAAAGTGAAAGATTTTGTCCTTTGCAGGTCCACCAGCTGGGCAACAGATCTCCAGAATGATCAATGTGCTGCGATTAGCAGATCTGGATAGATTTTTTTTTGTGTGCTAATTTTTTATATGTCAGCTAAAGTAATTATTACTATAAGGTATTGGAAGGTTTAGCACTTATTCAAAAATTTTTAATTTTGATTCAATGATAGTGTTTTTCTGATAAAGGTTCTCAAATGAAAAAGGCTAGAGAAGTCGGTGCAGCTCAAAAATGGCAGTAACTTCAGAGCTGGCAATTGATACTTGTTTTCTGCCACTGTTTACTCTTCAATAAAAAATGCATATTTACCATAGCAACCTCCTGGTCACGTGATGCCCTATCTTACCCGCTCCCCTCTAAAACAGAATAGCTTCTTAAAGAAACACACACGTTCTAATATGCATGCTTTTCAGATGCAAAAATGTGTTCTTTATAACGGAGCCCTCTTCCCTGGGATTTAATGCTAATAAACACGTCATCTTTATAGAAATCATTTTGGTCTCGTGTCTTAAATTTTAGAACGTTCGTTCTGGAAATCAAAATAAAATTACTCTTAGAAGGCCTTTTGATCATCTGGAGAATTTGCTGATTATTTATTTTAACAAAGTTCTAAAATTATATATTTGTATTTATACACGCATATANTATATATATATATATATAATTTTTTTTTTCAAACGGCAGGCATTAGTATCGTTTGGAAGGGAGTTTGGTGTCTGTTATAATGACCTGCCAGTTCATCTGTGATTAAAGATTGTCATCTATGCGAAGCGCAACTGCAGCCTGAATTGTTTTTCACTGTTAACTTGGGAGAAATGCCTGGGCCTTCAGGGCTTTGGGGAAACTGCTCCCACCTGGACATTTCAGGAAAGGACCCTTCCCCCTTCATCCTGGACCCTGTGCAAGTGTCTAGTTCCATAGCTTAGTGGGGAGTGGAGAGCCCTAAAGCCACAGGTCCCCGCTGTCCCCACCATGTCATCCTGGCGCAGAACGTGACCCTTTGGCAAGATTCCTGTTGAAAGCTACCATTAACGGGAGCATGTCCTGCAGCAGGCACCGTGCTAAATGAATTGTTATGTCTATCCCCGTTTTGCAGATAAGGAAACCAAACCTCAGAGAGGTTTTATGTAATTTGCCCAGAATCACACTTCTAAGAATTGGTGGAACTTGGTTTTGACCCGAAGCCTTTGGATCACAGTTTCTGCTTAATCTGGGATTGGAACCTTTTTTTTTTTTTGTCAGACTTAGGCTAAGAAGCACAAGTAGAGACGAGACAGAGAACGGGGCAATGTACAGCTCCTTCCTGCTCAGAATGTTCCCCTGGAGATTTGCCCGGCCTCACTGTCACTGTTTCTCAGAGCACACTCTACACCCTGGTTTTCACCTGGGCCTGGCAGCCACAGACCCTTGTGCCACGGGTCTCTGTGGGTGCCACAGCCCTGGGTGTGGACACCGTGGTGGTGCAAACAGAGCTGTGGTCACTTTAGGAGGCTGGGGGCAGGGGTGCATCTGAACCAGGCCTGGTGGATTTTAGAAATTCCTTTCAGCTGCGTGCAGACCACTCTGAAAAACAAGAACATATTGTGACTCTGTTATACCTGGTGGCTTTGGGGGGAAATCCGATTGTGAAGTGAGGCAGGGTTCTCCGTGGCAAAGTAGCATTGTGACTTGAAACTCAGAGGAAGAGAATCGCCCAGACCCCATGCCCCGGCCAGCCAATCTGACTGCATCGTGTCCACGAGGCATTTCATAATTATCCATCATGAATGCCTCCATGCTGCCTTAATAGATTATTTAAAATGGTGCATGTGCCTCGCAAGCAACCTCAAGTCAGCCCCGAATTGTACATACATACCAGCCGGGAGAGGTAATTGCTTATCATGTATCTCTTTGTTCCAGACACTTTTATAAAAGAGTATGTATTATGTATGGTGTGACCTTCAAATGTCAGGAATGTGTTGTGCAATAAACTGTCAATATTTGTGGTTATAAGGTACTAGATGACTTTTACAATAATTGGAACGGCTATATTAAAAGCTTGGATCACTCAGCTGGTTAAAGAGAAAGACACAGGCCAGTGTTCATCAGGGACTTGCCTTCTGCCAACGATTAAATGAAAGATATTGCAAGGTGCTTAAGATGTCTTCTTTGTTTAAAAAAGACTATGGCAAAACATGTCTCTGGGGAAGACGTTATCTCCAAATCATGCCTTCTCCTTTCAGTGCGCTCGATTCCCAAGAGAAAACTCAGCCCCACAACTCACGGCGACTGACCAAGTGCATTTTAAAAAAGATCAGTCCAGCTCGTTCTCGGTGTCATTTAGGTAAGAATTCCTTGAAACACGCCTGGCAGTCAGACATCTCCTCCAGTCTTCTCCCTACCCCCAGGATCCCCCCCATAAATAAATGAGGGGGCTGTAAATTATCTAAAGAGGATCTTAAAAGCTATAGTTGTGTGTGTCTGTGTGTGTGTGTGTGTGTGTGTGTGTGTGTGTGTGTTTTAAGAAAGTAAACTACGTAGAAATCTTTGGGGAATTTATGCTTTACTGAAAGTAAAGGCTTCTATAGTTTTCTTTTTTTGAGGAAGGAGTACTTAATTTAAATGATGGAAAAAGGAAGCCATAACAAATATTTCACAATAATTACAGTAGTAATTGGGGCACGGATTACTTTAAAAATATCTGTCTCACTGTACCCTTCTATTGATGAATGTCTGTATACATATGGGAGGCTGGTTCTTTTCATGTTGGGGAGAACTTCCTTTTTAGCAAGGAAGTAGGCAAGTGAAATAGTGGATAGGACCTCAACAACCTGCCCCCAGCTTCCAAAGAGCCCACTTGTGGCCTTGCTGATTTTGTTTGTATTTGTGGTTCCTTCCACCTGGACAGAGGGAGAGCTGGGAGATCCCTCGAGGCCACTTCCTCCAGGAAGCCTTCCGGCATGCCCCGACCTCCTGCCGACCCTGCTAGCATCACACCCCAGCTCCTGAAAGTGTGAGCACTTGGGGCATTTCAGGTATCTTGGCGGTTGACACCATGGGCCCTTTCCTCCTGGGCTACTCAAAGCAGCTTCCCTTTTGCAGTCAGGAACTGATCTTAGCCTCTGAATTTCAATTCGCTCGCCTCCTCTGATTCTTTTATTCATTGAAAAATGTGTAATTAAAAGAAAGTATGTATCGAGCTCCCGCTATGAGCTGAGTGCCTACCGCGTTTGGAGACATAATACCAAACAGCAGTAAATGGCCCGTGTTCGCGTGGAGCTCGCATTCTGGGGAGGGGACAGGTGGTAAGCGGACAATACATAGGTCAGTTGGAGTCTGCAAAGGGAGATAGGTAGGTGCTGTGAGGGAACAGACCAGAGAAAGAGCATGCTGGGGGCCGGGAGGCGTGCAGCCCTCAGACAGCATGGTCAGAGACGCCTCTCCAAGGAGGTGCCTTTTGGACTAAAACCTGGATGTGAGTCTCTTTGTGAATTCTGGGAAAAGAGAATTCCGGAGGGAGGGGCGGCGGGAGCAAAACTTTAAATTGGGTACCAGATGGGGGGCTGGAGTACACTCAGGAGTCCGATGAGGGTGGAGCAGCAGTGGGGGTTGCAGGCCATGAGAAGGAGGTGGGGGTTATTCTACAGAGCAGTGGAGCCAGTGGCGTGTCCTTATCCTGCACATAACCGGGCTTTTCCCAGTGGCGGCCCCCTGGGCTGGCCCTCTCCAGACTCACCCTCCTGCCTCGTTCTCCTCATATATGACCCCACTCTGCTGCTGGTTCACCCTAACCGTCTCTGGGATGGGCTCAGCCCACCACTCCTGACAGGGCCAGAGGGAAGACGGGTGTGCGGAGCCCAGAGGGACCCATCACCAGAGGTCTTGTCCCAGGCCGATTCTGTGAGGTCCGCATGCTGCCTGTGCATCCATGGTCACAGTCCTCAGGTTGGGGACGACAGGCACTTGCCTGCGGTGGCCCCGAGGGCCTCGGGAGAGCTGGCAACGCAGTTACAGAGGACGCTGTCAACAGCAGCATCACACAATGCCAAGGGGAAGAGACCCCATGGGTGGCCCAATCACCAGCAGGGGGGGCTCCGCACACTCCCCCACCAGACAATTAAGAAAGGGCTCTGGGCTTGGTAAAACCAGAAACACATTTGGCCCACAGTGCTTGATTTTGAAGCCCTTGTGTATTTTAAGGGAAATTTAATCCATGTGTTTCTGATTCATTTTCACTTAACTCATCAAAATGTTGCTTTAGAGAGGCTATTTGAGATCCTAGTATCTTATATTTTTTCCTCTAAATTTTAGCCTTTTAATGACCTATTTCCCCAATTCCAGAAATCCTATCTCGCTGAAAGCAAATGGAGCTGTGCGCCGTTTTGAGTTTGGGTCGAAGGTGAGAAAAGGAAACAGTAGAGAACATTCCATCTTTCCCCTCTCTACCTCTATGCACAGGCTTCAGCTCATGAGCCCTGGGCTTGCCCGTGAGCCCAGCCCCAGCCCCGGTGCTAAGAACCCAAGGGGAACGAGCTGTAACCTTCCACAAGCGGACATCCTTTTCTAAAATAACTCTCTATTTAAACAAATACTTTCGCCAATCCATACTAATGCCTAACTGTTTAACCTGACTATATATGGCATCATAACAGAGAACTTTGATGAAGCAGAGACACCAGATTCATACTGGCTCAAGACATGAGTTTTATCTCCTAGGAGTTAAATAGAATTGCTTACAGTAATGCTATAATTTTTATGCATACCACTAATTTAAAATCTTTTCTTTTTAAATAAAAGGAAGTCTTCAATGACCCAGGAATCTCTACCACAATAATCGTCTTATTTGGGTCTGTTAATTTTAAAGTTTTCAAAATAAGGGAAAGTGTTAAGCTTTCAAGAGGAACTATGTCTTCCTTCAGACTTTCTCCATGGCGTTAATTATTTCCTGAAAATATTTTAAAGCCCTGGCATATGCGGGCAAAAAAATTAGGAAAGATGCCCTTTTGCGGTGTCCTGCTCACCCCCCTGACTCCACAAACAGTTTTTTTCTTCATTGATGAAGTGTGAGCCATGCTTTTGAGATGCTCTTTGCACAAGGCAGACACTCAGAATTAACTGCACAATTCATCTGGGAAAATGTATTTTCTGTTACACAAGAAGTTCCATAGAAATTAAAATGCCATGGCATTTCATGTCAGAAAGTAGTAAGTGCTCAGGTGTACAAGCAGCGACCTTACCTGCATGAGGCCGCTGGGAGAACTCTCCATCCACTGCACTGGACTTAGCCCCACCACTGACACCACCACCACCACCACCGTCGTCATCATCGTTAGCATTATAATTTTTTTAATGAAAATCTTTCCATAATATACTTCTGGGCATTTGAGGGGTGAGGCTGCCTCGGCAGGATGGAGTGAAAGGTGAGCACACATCCACACTTTGACAGGAAACCTCTCTTCGCTTTCCTTTTTTGGCCTCTCTCTATCTTGTTGGCCCCTCTGGCTCTCGTCCCCTGCCTCGGTCCATGGATCGGTGGGACTCTCTGGGAGACTGGGACTAAGCCTGTAGCAGTTCACAGGAGAGGTGTCCTCTTCCTGGCCAGTTCCTGGTGGCCTCTGACGATGGCGGCTCTCCAAATCACCATGGCTTCAGAACCAACACTTGTTCTTGTTCATGCAGTCTGGCGTGGGTGGGCTCCCGGCGACCCGGAGACTCAGTGACCCATCGTCTTCTGTTTTGTGATTCCACCACCTCAACCTTTGCTTTGCAAGGTCTAGGCTAAAACTCTGGAAGGGATGCATGTACAGCCTGCGTCCCTCTGGAATATTACTTGTTACATCCGTGCAAGGCGTCCACTTCTAAAGACTAGATCTCTTATTTACTGGGGTCAAGAACAGAAACAGGGGTCCCATGAGTTATTTCTCAGCCATTTCCCCCTCACATGAGGCTCAGACCATGACAGGGGCAGAGAGGAAGGAGGTGGTGGCACACGTCTCTCCTCTGCATCGCCTCCAGCCATGGGCTGGGACTTGTCACTTGATCTCAGTTTAGTGCAAAAGAAGCTGAGAAAAGGAGGGGCACTTACCATCCTTTTTATGGTGTTTTCCTCCTGTCTCTCTAAGACCCGTCTCTGGTTTCCTATTTGGCATAGGCTGAGGCCAGGATGGGTGGATGGAGGGCCAAACAGAGGTAGTAGGCGAGGACAGCCCACAGGGCCCTTGGAGATCTTCTGGCGCTGAGGGTTACGGGGAGCTGGGACGGAGCGCTCAGAAGGCTCAGTTCTCTGGGCCAGATAGAACCAGGGCAGGAGGTGGGCGAAGGGATTTACCTAAGGACGGCCAGGCATTAGGAACGCGGAAGGAAAAGATTCCCTCTCTTGACTCCCAAGTCAGCCTTCTTGGCAAATAAGCCTATTTTCAATATGTACCAAGGAAGCCCAGTGTTTAAAGATAACCTGCGGGGAATCTACCCTTAAGATACAAATTTATCTCGTTACATTTTTACGTTCCAGACATATATACCAGTAAGGTTAAATGTGTAATGAGGCCCCCGTAAATTCAAATCATATTCCTGTACAGCAAGATAGCCCACTTCAGGGATGGACCCAGACAGCTGCTGATAGTATTTTATGTATGTTTAGGCTTTAACTTCAGAAAAGTTGTGTGTTTTTCTAAGCATTTGGTTGTTGGTCTATCCAGGACTGCCAGTCTGTGGTTCAGTTGATGAGGAGGATGCTAACAGGACCCATGGCATTTGTAATGGCCCGGGTCCTCCTTCCTTCCCACCCTCCCTCTGTGACTGCTGGGGAACAGAATGCACTTTAGTATATGTGCTGCCAAAGCTAGCACAAGGTAATGCACTTTAATATCACCTTGATCTAGGCCAACCTTGCTGTCCGCTTGGAAAATTGGAACACGCAAATGGAGTTGTGGGAGGCATGGTTTCTGACCTTGAGATGACAAAATTAGGAAGGTCCTGTCTTGTGTCCCCTCACCTCCAAATAACATATACTTGAAACATAGCTCGCAGCAATTGGGTCCATCTCTTCTTTTTTTAGGGAACTGATCTTGGCTTGTAGGAACAGGAGAAAGCTTACAGGGCTTTTGATACCTGTCTCAATCCACTTGGTCTAAGCTAAAACTCTAGAAGGGTTGCATGTACAGCCTGCATCTCTCTGGAGTATTATTTGTTGCATCCATACAAGGCGTCCACTTCTGAAGAGCAGATCTCTTATTTAGAGGGGTCAAGAACAGAAACAGGGGTCCCATGAGTTATTTCTCAGCCATATCCCATCACGTGAGACCCAGAGTGCACCCAGACTGACAGTGTGTTAGGTAAGGAGAAGGGCTCCCAGCCTGCGGCCAGATGCCCTGCCCCCCGGGACACCGCAGCCTCTGCCCCAGGTACACCCCAGTCTCTGGGCTGGCAGAACTGACTGGCCGTTCTTTCATGGATGAGCCAGGAGGAGTAGACGACAGGTCTGGGGCTGACCTCCATGCCAACGTCCACTTTCTGTTTACCCAAACACTTAGAACGCATGTCTGAGCAGAAGGAAAGAAATATTGCAGGTTGTACGAAAAGGACATTTTTTTAAAAAGCTGAAGCAGTCTGCCGATGGTCTAAGAAAGGATGACAGATGTAACTTCTACAGTGCTTCTTTTTTTTTTTTTTTTTCCTGTTTCCTGGAGAGGCTGGAAAGGCGGGGGTGTCTGTAAGCAGGCCAGGAGGTTGCTTCGCTGGGCAGCTCTGTGGGGCCACAGGCAAGGCCTCAGGACTCCATCCTGGGGAGTCTTGTAGAAGGACAGCTGTCGGTGCTTTGATACTCTGGATAGAGAAGGAGTCAGAGAGCAGCCCCCGCTTTTCCGCTGAGAGAGCCTCTTGGGCTCTCGGGGTGGCTGGGCCGAATTTGGTGCACCGTGCTCGCTGCCACCCATCTAGGCTCCAATGCCCACTCATACATAGGCCCTTTGAGGGTGCGGCGTGGCCCGGCCTCCTCAGCCATGGCTGTCCTTGGCTTTCTGCCTCTCCGGACACTTCCTGGGACCACCCACAATGCCCCTTCATCATAGCTCAGAGTTTGTTTTTCTATTTGGATTAGTCTGAGAGTAAATGCCATAGGCCTTCTGGCCCTCCAAAAAAAAAAAAAAAATCATTTCTGTGTCGAGTGAAAATTAGACTCTTAAATCTGCAAAGAAAGCTGTTTATCTTACAAATTTATTCTTTTTATTGGGCCACACATATCCAAGATATAAAGATAAAAGGAAAACAGATACAGGGCATCACTTAGAGTGACATATAGTGAGGCACCCCTCATCTTCAGCTTCTGTAGAACCTTCCAGAATGGCACATGTATTTATCTACGTGTGCTCTGAGCAAGGACTCCCCAAAAGCTACAGTAGAAATATGTTCTCCACGTTCTAGCCCTCCTGTTCCTGGACAGCTCCACCTCCCACAGCTTACAAATGTTGGTGGAGGGTTCTGGGGAAGGTGCTCACGAGCAGATCGTGGAACATGGAGCTTTGCAGGATTTTAACATCACAAGTCTGCACCTGCCCACTCCCTCCAACCTAAAGCCAACATCCAGGGCACTTAGTTCTGCTTATAGCTCAAACTGACAACTATCAGCCCCCTAACTTAAATAGGGTATCTTAACTTGGTTGTATGGAGCATTTGGCAGAATTTTAATCAGGCTCTTTGTGATTTTAAGCTGACCTCAGGATCCCACGAAAGGAAAGCTGAGTAATGCTGGGGGACACATGCAACACATTTGGGATTAGGGGGTGGGGGTGGAAGAATGGGTAGGAGATAGCTTCCCAGCTATTTAAACATAGTATGTGGTTGATTTGAAATTGATATCTTGTCTTTGTTCTCATGGGCTATCAGCAAACTGGTGGTAGTGGCCCCTGGTGGGCTCAACCTGTGGGGTGTGGAGCACCCCGCTGTGACGTACTGACAAATTTGTTTGTCTTGAAATGATAATACTCTCCTGTGCCTGTTTGCCCTAATTCAATAGCCACCTTTCCGCATTACCAGAAAGCTAGTGCTAGGTGGGTTGAGTTCTAGATGTGGGTGAACCCGGTCCTCCTACTGTGGAAAATGATGAGGAAAAAAAAAAAAACACCAAACTGCTGGGTAAATAAACCCTTTGAATGGGTCTTTCAAGGATGGTTGGAAGAGTTGGAGAGAATGCGATCAAAAGTGAGCCTTCAAAGAACTTTTCCAGGGTGACGATATCGTTGTGCATTAGTCAAATGCAGAGAGGATGCTTGAAGCCAAAGGTTTCCACGGTTGCTTGGAGCCAACATCCAAATAAGAACTAAATGTGATTGCCTTCATCTTGTGCATGGCCTATAAGTCTGTCCCTTTTGGCTGTTAGCAGGGAACACCAGGAACGGATGTTGCAGAATAAAAGCAATTTGCATTTTCCATTGCTTGGAAGGTACAAATCTTGTTTATTCTGCTCTCTGCAGAACTCACAGGTCTGCGTATTATCTCAGAAGTTCCCCTTGTTCTCCTAGTGGGTCTACCATGGTGCCTAGAGGGTGGGCTGGGAGCTGCAGCGAGGACCCCGCCGGCCCCAGGAGCTTGGATTCTGTGCCAGGAGCTCAGGCTCCAGCTCTGCAGGGAGGCCAGAGGAGAGGGCTCCAGTGCCTCCCTTCCTGGGAGTTGCAGATTCCCAGATTCTGCCCTGCTCTCCTGACGTAGCCTCTTTGGCAGTGTGATGCAGGGCCTCGGGTGTTGTGATAACATATCCTCCAACCACCAGATATTTTCACGGTTTTATTTACTATTATGTCCCATTATTTCTGTGCAGAAGGCAGCCGTATGTAAATTTTATTCCATTTTCTAATGGTGTGGGTTACATAACAAATAACAACGGGAAGGAAAATTTGTATTGATACTTTACAGAGGAAGTTCTCAAGTCACTGCACAAAGATTTAACTGCTCTGCTCAAAGTTTATGGGAGTTTAGCAGCTGAGTTTCTGCACATGACTTTGAATATGTCACTATATGTTTATCATGGGCTAATTGTGGAACTGCATTTTCATACTTTTTCTTCTCCCTTTCATAAGATTACAGCAGCCAGCGGTGGATACAAGACTCAACAAGGAAGAAATGATCAGTTTTGGATAATTT
This sequence comes from Crocuta crocuta, assembly GCF_008692635.1. Classification (NCBI taxonomy): domain Eukaryota; kingdom Metazoa; phylum Chordata; class Mammalia; order Carnivora; family Hyaenidae; genus Crocuta; species Crocuta crocuta. The sequence goes on from NW_027528608.1 coordinate 1,372,784, forward strand.
TCTTTCCTGTCCCAAAATAGCTGTATGTCTGCATGTCTTAGGGACTTGGCCGAGACACATTTTTCCCCCTCTCGTTTGTTGCTAGATATAATGCAAATGTGATGCCGATCCTATAGTGGGCTCTCTGGCTAGTCCATATTACAAATTAATCAGATTCAACAAACACCAACACTTTTTAAACTTTTGAAAAAAAATATTTAATAGGAGCTAAGCGAAAGAAGAAATCAAACCAGCTGCTGACACAGCTGTTTCTTTTCTTGTTTAATTCAGTTCAATATAAAGGTACCATATGCTGCTTAAAATGATGATAGGAAAGATGAAATAATTTAAGAGAATAACAAGAAAATACATGAATTGTCAGCATTCTGTCAGATTGAAAGAATGAAATAGACAGGTGTAGTATTGACATGTTTCACTTTGTGCGGTGTTAGCAGTTTGGGTGCGAACAGCTTCTGACGTGCAGAAGTGATGTGAGAACATTTCTCCCCCGCTGCAGACCTCGGCGAGGAGGCTGGGAGGGCCGCCGGCGTCCAGCAGCCTGCACTGCTTCGCGACAGGAGCCTGGGCTCGGCCATGAAGGACTGCCCGTACTGTGGGAAAACCTTCCGGACATCCCATCACCTAAAGGTCCACCTGCGGATACACACAGGTGAGGGGTGTGGGAGTGGCAGGGTGCGCGGCATCCAGCGGGGCCACCACGGTGTCATCACCGGCCCGCCGCACTCTCCACGGGTCCCAGGGGACCCTGGTGTCCTGGCTTGCTTCTCCACAACCAGCCTCCCAGATGACACACGGGCCTGTAGGTGCCGATCTCTTGCGGTCCAGGTCTGGGGGGATGATGCCTTATGGGAGGTCAGGACATTTGGCCGCTATCTGTAATGAAGCGGGGCCTCTCTCACCCTTTCGTGGACCAGGGGCCCTTGGGTGCGAATGACTGGAGCCCAGCTCAGCTCTGAGTGTGAAAGGAGCTGAGCGTAGCAGCTCCCTTACCGCATGCAGGGGGATGGGCTTTTGGCCCAGCTGGGGTTAGATGCCCACACTGGGACGGGACTGATGGCGTCAGCCCTCACATTCCCCACGATGGAGCATGTGTGGCTCTCGGCTGGGTCTGGTCAGAGAGGAAATGAGGTGCTCTCAACCCAACACTGGAAGTGGCTGCTGGACCACTCTGGTCATTTCTCCTATTTCCTGTCATCCTAGCCCCTTGAAATGAGGACTCCTTTTTTGTCTGTCTGCCTTGTCCCTTGGTCATATATGGTGTTTTTTTTTTTAGCTTTTCTGCTGGTTGTTTGCACATTGCCAATACACACAAAAAATCTATCTGAGATATGGACACCTCCATTTTCTTTGATTTTTCTCCTGACACTTTATCTATTGGAGTATGAGCTGCTTCAGAGGATAGACAAATATGCCATCTATTTTCAAAAATAATTGTGGTCTATTTCCCAAGGAATCAATAAAGCTCAGGGTTGTGCAGGATATTTAGTGCACACAGGCCTTGTGTGCAGCATGTGGTTAAAGACAAGGAGCCCTTCACCTGGAACCTCACCTGGTGCCCACAAATCTCCCTGACGTGGAGAGGAGCCCTGAGAACAGGGGCCAGGGGCTGTGTGCTGCCATCTTTATTCGTGGTCTGGGGCACAGCTGAGCACCACCACTGTCCCTCCCTGTCCCAGAGCAAGTCTTTCGTAGAGTCAACCCAGGGCAAAGAAGGATCTTCTAAAACAAAGCACACCCCCAGGCCCTGTAGGGTTGATTCTTCCAGGTCCTCCTAATCTCTCTCCTACTCCACGGGCCTCTTCCGGTTTCCCCAGTGCAGAGTGCCAGTCCCTGCCGCGGGGCCTTTGTACCCACTGTGCCTTCCCCCCCAAGTGCCCTTCCTCCCTGTGGTCACTAAGGGCTTAGCTTCAACGTGAGCTCTTCGGAGAGACTGAGTCTGACTTCCCTGTCTAAACTTAGCACTTTCTGAAATATTCCTGTTCAGTTCAGTTGTTCATTCCCTTATGCATTGCTTGTCTCCCTCCAAGTGGAATGTGAGGGGGGCAATATTATCCATGTTGTTAATTGCTATCATTTCTAGAACCCCAGGGCCTACAAGAGCCCTTTACATGTAGCAGGGGCACAATGGATTCATTTGAGAGCTTGAATGTGAGAACAAATTTGAGAGTAAGTGAGTGACCTTCTTCCTATAATCTCTGACTCTGCCAGTGGCATGGAAGGGACAAGCACAGTGAAGGACTGTGGACCCTTCCCTAGGGAACCTGTGGTCCTTTGAGAAAGGCAGCCTGCATTCGTGAACCCTCTGGAAGCCACAGCATGGCAGGCAGGCTGTGAGTTGCACATAGAAGACTGGTTTCAGATAGAAGAAGACCCCTCTCCCCAGGAGTTCAGAGAGGGGTTCCTGAGTTCCTGCCTCAGGGTCTTTGCACATCTCTGCCAGATAGGTGCATTGGTTTACTCCTTCATTTTCAGATTTGACACCCATGTCCCCTTCTCAGCGAGGTCTTCCCAGTGATCAGGCTCAGGATGAGGTAGCTTCAATACCTGGCTTTCTCAGATCATGCCGATGTCCACTTTCTTCCCCGGGTTGGAGCCAGACCTCTTGGGTTGTGGTGATAGTTGGAGGGGATATGGAGGGGGTACAGACTGCCACAATGTGGGAGACAGTCCACCAGGGCATCCACTGTTGGGTGTCTGCAGGAGTGTGCAGAACTGGCCAGGCATGTCCTGTGATGACACCCTTTTATTAGATGAAGACACGGGCCTCTGGGCCAAGCTTACCAGGTGGTTGGTGGCTCACCACAGGTGAGGCGTGCCCTGCCAGGGAGTGTGGGCAAGGAAAGACAGAGGCAGTGCCTCCCAGCCAGGAGCCCTGCCGACCCTGTGGGCCCAGCTCCCATCAGCTGGCCCAAAGGCAGTAATAGTAGATACTCCACAGAACATTTCGGGTGAATTCAGGCCACGTGGGTGGAAGCAAACAGACGCTGCTTTTTGAAGTTTTAAAGCTTGAGAAAGGTTATTCCCCCCACCCCCAAATCCCTGCTTCTTCTGCTTCACAAATTTCTGAGGTTTGTGACCACTAGTCTTTGGAGACACTGAGAGAAGCAAGACAGGGCCATGGACAGAGGCATTCCAGAAACTTCCCAGAATAAGGGAGAAAATGAAAGAAGCCATGGAAACATCACACCACCAGCCCCCCTCGGAAACGGCATTTGCAGTGTTTAAAAGGCAGAATGGTTACCAGATAAAGATCAATTTCCTTTTTATCAAAGAACAAAGAAGTTGGAAGATGCTTAGACGCGTGCATTTGAATAGAACAGAAAGTGTGACACGTTCCAAATCACCAAAATAAACATCCATTATGACAATGTTTAAGTGTAGATTACATGAGTAATTAAAAATCAAAATCAAGTGATTTGTTAATAAACGAGTTAATACGGGGCCCCGGGTTGTGGGGCTGTCCCACCCTGCCTTGCCTCGTTTCTGTCTGTGACATGGCCAGAGGACAGACCGCAGTCTATGACGGAATCCATGTTTTCCAAAATACCATCTTTTGAAGTTTTTCTATAATGGACCCATATGAGCACATGTAAAAATCCAGTGCGTAATAAATATATTTTAATTGGTCAGCATATGAGGTGGCACATTCTCTGTATTTTTCTATCCTACTCCATCTTCATGAGCCGTCTTGATCATATAACGTCCGCTGATAAAAACCACTTTCCTTTTTTAACTCCACTACATTAACTCAATTACTGCCCTCCTTCTACCAACACCTGTTTATTAGGGAGGCACGGAGTAGATGCAGGAGCCGTTGTTCTCAACACCTGGAGGCTGGGGAGAGTCTACCGGAGCTAGAACATCTCTGCTACCCCCTGGGCTGCGGCCAGATCCATGCGGGACGGAGGGAGGCATGTGGAGGACCCTGGGGGCCCCAAGGGACCCTCAAATCCTCGAGGCCACTCCACTCTGGGTCTTGCCGGGCAGTCGCTGATTACTGCCCACCCAGGGGAGGCTGAATAGCTTTCATGTTTCAGACATGATCGTGAGCTGATTAGGACCCAGTCACTGAATGTGTGTGATTTGTCTTCTAGAGCACATGGTGGTGATTTGAATTCAGAACCAGTCAGTGCAGACTGGGAAAGGAGATTGCATCAGGATTCTCCAGAGAAATTATACATAAATTATATATATATATATATATATCCATATCCTACATATATGCAATACACATTATAGATAATAAATATATATACATATATAAGGAGATGTGTTCTAAGGAATTGGCTCACTCAATTGTGGAGGCAGGGATGTCCCAAGATGTGCATTTTGGCAAGTGGGCAGACCCAGAGGAGTCAGTGGCATTAAGTCCCAACCCACGTCCAAGTCCAAAGGCAGGTGAAGGTGGACATCCCAGCTGGAAAATAGTCAGAGAGAGTGAATTCTCCCCTCCTCAGCCTTTTGTTCTGTTCAGGCTTCCAGTGTACTGGGGGGAGCACCCACGCTTGGGGGTGGGGTACTATCTGCTTTCCTCAGTCTACCCATTCAAATGCTCCTCTCACTTACACACACCTTCCCAAATACACCCAGAATAATATTTGAACAAACGTCTGGGTACCACGTGGCCCAACTGATGTAGAAAATCAACCTTCACAGGGTTGCATGGCAAACATTTAGTCCTAATGTGTGTGCAACAGGAGGCAGGGATATTCCCCAGGTTGCCCCTGATGGAGGCTGGCCAATCGTTTCATTGTGGGCTGCCTGAAAATGCACTTCCTTCTTTCCCTCACTGCCCCCTCCTCCAGCCCCATCTTGGGGATACCTTCCAGGGCCTCGTGTGTCTGTTTTGTGTGCTGATCAGTTTCTGAAAGGCTGGAGGGGTGCGTGTTCCCCCCCCCACAAGCCCCAGGTGGATGTGACACCCCATCTATTGGCTGTGGAACCCCAGGCTGAGTCATCTCAGGTGGCTTACCTGTGTGCTGGGTTCCCAGGAGGCTCCTGTTGTCTCAGGAATGACCATTGTAGAGAAATGTAATAAGCAACCTCACTCATGAAAACTTGGAGGCACAAAAGTTCAGGGACTAATTAAAAATAAATCTCATTAGTTTCTTCCCCTCTCAAATTATGCAAGTGGTTTATTAATCTGGTTTTGATGTGCTGTGTGCACTGGTCCAGCCCGGAGTTGAGAACCTCTTTATGAACATGGATTTGCACAGGGAAGCCGGAAGTGGTTTTCCAGGGCTCTGGGCTATGGTCAGGGTGGGCTTGTGGGGCATGCCCAGCTGGGCTGACCCCTGCCAAGTGGGTGCCTCCATAACACAGCAGCTGGACGCTGGCTGAGTGGGGTGTCGGGGTGTTCTCCTTGGCTCTTGCTCACATGCTTGTCCCCAGGCAAGGTGTCCCTGGCCCGATAGCACCACAGAGAAGTGTGGAAGTTGCTTCTGTCATGCAGTACCATAGTCAAGGGGTGTGGGCCCAGCTGGGGACCGGGGTCAGAAACTCTCTTGCCTTTTGACTGTGGCTAAGTCCACACTGCATGGCAGCCACTGGCTAGAGGCAGAAAAATGCAGCCAGGAGGAATAATGTAAATAACAACAATAATAGTAACAGTAGCCACCACTTCATGGACACTCGCCAGTGCAGGCACCATGCCAAGCCCTGCACCTGAATTCACTCCTTATCAGTCCCAGCACCCCAGGGACCAGGTTGCACCCTGCCCCTCGGCAGGGAGGAGGAAACAGAGCCTCAGAGACGTGGAGTTACCCATTCTGGGTTGCTCAGCATTGCTTACAGGGTGAAACCCAGATCTGTCTCTTAACCGCTGCACTGTGTTGATATGTGTACTTTTCTGGGTGGATATTTTGGCTTGTTTTAGGGAATTAATGCAACATTTCTTTGACAGTGTGTGTCCACACCATAACCAGCAGGAGGAAAGGAAGTGACTTGTACCCACAAGGTGTGTTGACGCAGCCTCCCGGCGATTTAAAAGGGAAGTACTGTACACTCTGGCTCCTCCTTTACCCCTAACTCAGAATGGCCTGAGGCCATGCCTCCTTGACCCCGTGTGCCTCAGTTTCCCCACCAGCACAAAGAGGTTAGGGAGGTGGTGAGGCAGGGAAGCGGCCACTGGGGCACACGGAGGTATGGAAGGAAGGTGGGGTGGAATTACTCGCTGCATCAGGAGATGATAAATTACTCATGCCGTTTTGGAAACTGTCTTTCATCTTCAAAGAGCTTTGGAAGCACCAACTGGTATATAGATGTGGGTGGAAATGAGAGTTTAGTGAGCCTGACCCAGGTGCCTAACGCCTGATGTACACATACCTTACCTTTGATGCTTCCCTGTTTCCTCTTCTCAGTAAGGTGAGCAGGCTGTTTTAACATTTATAAAAGCACATTGAATAGATTTTCAAAAATAGATGGGTTAACATGGATGCTTTTCCCATTTTTTTCCCTAAAAGGAGAGCATGTGTTGTCATCCTTAGTGAGGGACAGCCACCTGAATAATGAAGAAAAAAAAGATCTACTTGCCTAAAGATGATTCTTTCTTTTCTTTTAGTTTTTGTTTTGAATTAAAATTCTATCATTTTTGTATTTCCAAGATGAACTAAAAGCCCATTTTATGCCTCCACTGTCCGCCAACCTTGCTGTTCCTGCCTTAATGACATCCCAAAGTTTTGTTGAAAATAATTGATTGAATTTAAATTTCCTTAAAAGTTTAAGAGGTAATGTTACAGTATAAATTTCCTACCAAACACTAAGTAGGGAAATATCCATTAGTGAAATTAACTACAGTTTCTAGGTAGCTAACAATGTGCCGTATACAGTAGGGCATGGCTAATGAACACTGCAGTGGGTGATATTTCATTATACAAATTAATGCTCACATTTTAATGGGAAAGTCACATAATGAATCTCGGCTTCAGTGACAGCAATTAGAGACACAGATTGTCCCCTTCTGGACAAGGCACTGTTTAGCAATAAGCAGCTGTGTGAAAAGTCTTCAGGTTTACAACATATATATGCTTTGGGGGAATTAGTGTACAATTTATATTAATGTACTGCAGCTTCGCTGCAAAGGCACCACCATATTTATCTCTCCTGGTATTAACTAAGTAAAGACATGTAGAAAGACTAAATAAATATCAAATAGAGGATGCAAATATGGAGAAATATCCGGTTACTCAACTTAAAAGTTAAAACACTTTTGGAGGTTTAGCTCGCGTGCGCACGCGCGCACGCACACACACACACATACACACGTTAGGAGCGTGAGACACTTCTTCAAAGTTCGGTAAAGGGATTTCCAGAGAGAATAATGTGAGGCCACCTGTTATTTTTGGAGAGGTGCTGTTGGGTATTTGCTCCACTGAATAGTGCCAAAACAACTCCCCAGAGCGGTGAGGGTTCCTTTGGCCCACCAACTGCAAAGTGGAGGCTCAGAATGATGGAAGACATGCTCATGTAAAAATAGGTACAATGAACTCATTAAACCACTTGGTCATATATTTCTAAAAATTTATGGTACAGAGCCTGGAAGAAGTTATCAGTGTTATCCCAAAGTTGAATATACATCTTGTACCACGTGTCAGTGGGTAGCTGCTTTAATGTAAGATGTTTCCAGTAATTCATTAGTCTATTGGAATGATGAACTGATGATTTTTTTTTTCATCTCAGCATGCCTTTTCTAGCAGAGCTGTCTTTTCTAGAAGCGTATTGTCTGTGCTCATACTTTGTTCCTTTAAAATATTGGGAGAGGTTTCCCCCATGGAAAGCCACCAGTGTCCTCACCTGCTTTCTTCAGTGAGTGATTAGCTCCATACTGGGTACCTTTTTCCCAGTTGCAGGTTTCAAACTGGCGACCCAATCTGCAGAGTAGGCTACTGTGGTCCTCTCAGTGCTGGAAAAAGTTTCAAAGCAGGTGCCATTATTTAAAAACCAGGATATTGGTTGTAGAAATCAGGATGTGGGACTTTTCTTAACATGTCGGCGGTCTTCGTGGCCCCTGCTGCTTGTCAGCAGTGGTAGCTGCCCTCTAGGAAAGCCATTTCCCCCCCTCCCCCACTATTTCACACACTCCTATGATCTGCCTAGCTCTGAAGGCATATGAGCATCTGGCTCCAACAACAGGCAGACGAAAAGACAGCGCCCCAAATATCTCCAGAGTAACCGGAGGACTTGTGACTCCCTTGAAAGCTTGGGGCAGTCTGAGTGATCCTCGCAGTAGATTCGGGCCAATTTATGGCCTAAGTGGCCAGTCATTCAACTAGACAGAGCTGAAGGCAGGGTCTGGGGTTGCCTGTGTCACGGGCCATATGGGGAACGCTGGTGGGAGAGGGATGGCTGGCTCCCTGACTCATTCCTGGGAAGAAGCCAGGGGCTCTGTTAGGCTTAGCCCAGCTTGCTTGGGTCAAAGCACATAGCCAGATATGGAGACCCTGACTGTGAAGCAGCCCTGGCATAGGTAGATTCGGCGTCCGCCAGTCACCAAACACAAGAGAAGAGCTTGCCCGCACCTCAAAGCCTGCTAAAGGTGCTGACAGGTTTCTCTCTGTCTAGTCTAGGCCAGTGTTGGGGGTTGTCTCCCAAGCACTCTGAAATGCACCCTTGAGGGAAGGCAGGTCCGTGTACCCACTGGAATGTTTCCAGTGGACAGTGAGACCCTTGGGCTGCCTGGGGCTTTCCAGGAGACACTCATCCCAGATGACCCCCTGCCTGGGTGTGCTTGGCCAGGAGCGCACCCAGGTGGGGGCTAGCTGGGGTCTGAAGGGGCTCCAGTACCCTCTCTGAGACAAAGCCCCAGAAGGTGAGAGAGGGCGGCAAAGAGAGGACAGTAGTGGTTCTGCAAGTTATTTAAGGGTTATAAAGAAAATAAAATCGGGGATCTTTTTTTTTTAACACAAATCCAAAAGGGTGGGTTTATCCCCTGGAACTTAGCTGTGGAGCATCCATCTGTAGAAGTGGGGTGAGGAAGAACAGGTAGGCGGTGGAAGCATGTAGAACCATCTAGTCAGTGTGCGCAGGGGCAAAGAAAGGCGAGAGACTGTGTGTATCATGTGCAGTCAGAGTAACCTTTGAAAACTCACTAGGTGGCCCCTAATCCAGCAGGGCCTGGACCCTTGGAGACCCAATCCTAAGAGTGAACACTTCATGTTTCTCAGCGATGGCCTGTGTTTTCTGGAGTAGCGGAGGCCAAGGCCTATCCTGAACTTCAGAAGAGCAGTGGGTTGAATGAGGAAGAGTTTCCGGCACTGTGTGGTATGTGTGTGTGTGTGTGTGTGTGTGTGTGTGTGTGTGTGTGGTATGTGTAGTGTGTGTATGAGTGGTGATGGGTGTGTGGTATGTGTGTGTGTGTGTGTGGTGTGTGTGGTGTGTATATGTGTGATATGTGTGTATGTTGTGTGTGTAGTGTAAACGTGGTATATGATGGGTGTGTGCGTAGTGGGAGTGTGTGTGTATGATGTGTATATGTGTGATGTGTGATATGTGTGTATGTTGTGTGTATAACATGCACATGTGGCATATAAGTGTATGATGGGTGTGTGGTGTGTGTGATATATGTATGTGTGCATTGTGTGGTGTGTGTGTAGTGTGCATGCATGGTGTATGACTGTGTGATATGTGTGTGTGGTGTATATATGGGTGTTGTCTGAGTATGTGCTGGGTGTGTGGTGTGTGTGTGTGTGTGATATTGTGTGATATATGTATGTGTGCATCGCGTGGTATGTGTGTAGTATGCATGCGTGGTGTATGACTGTGTGATATGTGTGTGTGGTGTGTATATGGGTGTTGTCCGAGTATGTACTGGGTGTGTGGTATATTTGTGTATGTGTGTGTGGTGTGTGTGGTGTATGACTGTTGTGTGAGTGTGTAATGGGTTATGATGTGTGTGGTGTATGACTATGATGTGTATGTGTAAATGTATGTGTATGAACGTTGCGTGCGATGGTTGTAGTGTGTGTGTGTGGTGCATGGCTGTTGTGTGAGTGTGTGATGGGTTATGTGTGTGTGAATGTGGTGGTATATGTGGTGTATATGTGCGTGAACTCCACTTGCTCTAGGAGCCGTGTGATCTGGGTCCCCTGAAAGCAGGGGTAGCTGGGGCCTTATCTCTGGTTCTTCATTCAGTTGCCCTCCCTACTTGGGAGGTGAAAAGTGCTCATTCATTCCATCTAAACATCGCGCAAAAATGACCTGCATGTTTCTGGGTGTGTGGTGCACACGTTTGTACATATGTGTCCCTGGCCCCATTCGGGAGACTTGGTTTCACTCTTGCCATAGGCCTTAGGGCTGATGTGAGCCTTAGTGAGCACTAGCAATGGCGACTTCGCACGTGACAGGCTGAGGAAGCCAAGTCCCCAAGATGGGAATCCTGTGTCCCGGGGAGTGTGGACCAGCATGGGGCCTCTCGTCCCCACTGCAGACTCTCTGGACACTTCCTAGGGTCTCCAGCAGACTACCATCGCTGCTCAGCCATCGCACCGTGCCTGCCTACAAGGGTGCTTCTCCACCCAGGCTCCACAGAGACCCACATGGGGGCCTTTGAGGGAGCTGAGTCCCTGTCTTCATTCTGAAAATGAACTCAGAATTTCCGGAAGTGGAGGTGGGACCAGGTATCAGCATTTTTTAAAAGCTTCAAGCAGTGTCTTTCACCTTGGTTTTTTTCCCAAGTGTAATGTTGACGGTGCATCTGAATCCCCAGGGACACTTGTTGAACATTCTGCCCTCTGGCCCCCACCCCAGACCTAGAGAATCAAACTGCTATGTGTTATGTTCCAGAACTAGTGTTACAAATCCCCTGGTGCTTCTAATGAGTTTGAGAACCACTGCTTTAGTGTGCATTTCAAATGTGTGTCCTTCGGAAATAGACACACACATCCTTATGCATCCCTGCAGTCCCCACCTAGTAACACAGCCCCTCACCCCACTGAGGCCTGGAGGCAGAAGCCCACATTTTCCCTCCGTAGCGCCTGCCAATGAACTCCCATGCGTTCTCTACGAACCCTTTGCCAGATGCACTTAATCATTTCCAGGTGCATTTCTGAAATGCATCCTGAGTTTCACCCAGTACCTACAGGCCTCACCTCTGCCAGCTCTCACTGCAGGGCCCTCTCCTAGGTTTCTGATAAAGTAGGGGGCCAGGAAATTGAGTTCCTAGTTAGAGTCTCCTGTCACAAGTCCGGCTACTAACTATCTCCTCAGCTCCAGGCCCTGCTTCTGCTCCAACTGGCTGCCGGACTGCTACGTCAGCCCAGAAGTGCCTGTCCATAGCACCTGTCTCTGACCTCTGATGAGACATCCAAATAGCATGGCTGGAGTGAATCTGACTCCAGGAAGTGAGAAAATGGTGCCCGAGGCCATTTATGCCTTTAGCTTAAAGGGGATAGAGTCTTCCTGCTAGATCCATGGCATTGGCCTAGCCAGAGACCAAAGTCCCAGTCTAAATTGGGACTTTCCAATTTAGAGACATACATTCCCAATTGGGCCCCTTTCCCGTCTCTGACGTGTCCAGGGGAGACCTTCAGCATCTTCACGGGTGAATGGGGAGCACATAGCCACCATGTTGAAAAGGCAGGCATAGTTTCTCCAAGGTTCCAGCATGAAATCTGGAGATGACGCTGAATCCCCTGGTGGGCCTCTTGTTTCCAGTATCAAGGAATCCCCCCCACCTCTCAAATGTTGTTACCTCCAAGTGCCCGATGCCTAGAGATTGGGAGTCAGAGCATCAGTTGAGAAAGACACAGCAAAATGTGTTCGGGATACACCACTCACCAGTGATTTGCCATTGCTTTTTCTATCAGTCTGGCATACAATCGAATAGAGGAATGGGTGGGGGCCACCGAATTTCCTGGGAGAAATAATTGTGGATATTGACAGGGTGCTATTGTGAATAAGCTAGCAGAGTGCCACAATCCCCTTGCTTCCAGAGAGCTTTTTGATTCCAAAGCCTAGAAGAGACCCTGGATTGCTAACAAATTCTTGGAATATATTTAAATCCACATCTGTTTATTCTCCTCCCTTCCTCTATCCCACAATGCAGGCAGGTCCAAGTTCCGTGTCATGGTATCTTTTTCCGTGGTGGAAAGAACAAAGAAGTTGGGTGTTGAATTTAAATAAATATTTAATTCATGAAAATGATCTTATATGTTTTAAAACACTCTTTAAAGCTATTTTTATTCTCTAGAAAGCGCTTATTATAGGTAAATTACACATTTTACTACCGAAGCATTACGTTTGCCATTAGTACAAATTTAAGGCGCTACGAAGACCAGTAGATAATGTTAATTTCAAATACAGAAACTAAATATATTTTGTACCTTTTTTATTACTCATTTTCTTTTAAGTTTTATTGACTGCTTTTTATCTTAACTATATGTCTTTACATGCTGCAATCATAATGCACTGTAATGGTATTAATATTTTATAGAATCGGTATTTATAGTTCTTTATTTAGAAACAATGCAGTAGGTCTGCAGATATCTGAGCTCGTCTGGAATGGTGCCCTCCAAATAATGATAAATTACTTGTGCAGTATGCCATTTGCTAATTATATCCATGATTTACTGCAGAGCAAGACTTAAATCATTCATTTCGGTCTTGCGTAACACTGCCATAAAATTTTTAGGTTTAAAAATGGTTTCCATGTGTATAATTTAAACAAATTTTAGAGCTATTGTATACACAAAATATTGCAACCACCCATTTGTTACATACTTCGTCTTTTTAAACTTCTACTTTTAATGATCAGTGTGGTTGAAATTATTATGCTTAATTTTCATAATCATAGCTTTTAAATCTACAGCCGTTTTCACATGTTAGATAAAGAAAAAGATAGCTAATTGTGTGTAGATAGTATGTCATTCCTGAATAGTCCCAAATGGTACAAAATCATTAAAAAAGCTTAAGAGTACGAATTATTCTTCTATTAAAAAACAGTTGCTCTCTAACTAATTATTAGTTTGAGCTGCTTTGTTTCCAAGAACAAATGTTGATCCTTCTAGCCTTGTTCAGCACACCAAAATGAGATAAACACTTTTTTTTCTCTTTCTTCTTCTACCGAAACCTTGCAGGTGAGAAGCCCTACAAATGCCCCCACTGTGATTACGCCGGCACCCAGTCAGCATCCTTAAAATACCACTTAGAACGGCACCACCGGGAGCGGCAGAACGGAGCCGGGCCACTGTCTGGACAGCCCCCAAACCAAGACCACAGAGACGAGCTGCCCAACAAAGCTGCTTTGTTTATCAGGCCAGACATCCTGAGGGGGGCCTTTAAGGGTCTCCCCGGAATCGACTTCAGAGGTGGCCCTGCCTCTCAGCAGTGGACTGCGGGAGCGCTCTCGTCCGTGGATCACTCGGGGCAGGCCGCCGGCATGACTTCCGAGGCCCCTTCAGATGCCCTGAAAGGTGCCGACCTTCCTTCCAAAAGCACCCACTTCTCTGAAATCGGAAGAGCTTATCAAAGTATCGTGAACAATGGTGTGAATTTCCACGGGTCCTTGCAAGCTTTCATGGACAGCTTTGTCCTCAGCTCCTTGAAGAAGGAGAAGGACATGAAGGACAAAGCCCTGTCTGACCCCCCGTCCATGAAAGTGCACGGGCCAGACAGTGGCGAGGACAAGGCCGGTGGGAAGGCGGTCCCGAGGAAGTCGGAGAAATCTCAGTATGAGCCTCTAGACTTGTCGGTGCGGCCGGATGCCGCCTCGCTCCCAGGCTCGTCTGTGACCATGCAAGACAGTATCGCCTGGCACGGCTGCCTGTTCTGTGCTTTTACGACCTCGTCCATGGAGCTGATGGCTCTTCATCTGCAGGCCAACCACCTGGGCAAAGGGAAACGCAAAGATAACGCCGTTGGGGTGACCCTCAATTGCAAAGACCAAGCCCGGGAGGCCAGTAAGGTGGCCCTGCTACCCTCAGTACAATCAAACAAAGAGATGGCGCTTCCCAACGTGATTGGGCCTCTAGAGTCTGCTTCTGAGAAGATGGCCCCAGGGCCGATCAAGGAGACTCTGGGCGAACAGAAGAGCGGCACATGGCCCAGCCTGGTGGACCCTGCGTTTTGTAACTTCCCGTCAGACTTCTACAAGCAGTTTGGCGTCTACCCGGGCATGGTCGGCTCGGGGGCTTCCAGTTCATGCGCCAACAAGGAGCCCGATGGGAAGGCCCACTCGGAAGATGATGCCCCGATCCTGATCCCTGAAACCACAAACAAGAATCCGACCGACGACCTCTCCGACATTGCCTCCTCGGAGGACATGGACTCCTCCAAGGGAGAAAACAACGACGACGAGGATATCGAGACAGAGCCAGAGATGATGAGCAAGCCACAGCCCGCCCTGAGCAAGGACAGCGCCGGCGACGGCGGGGACGGCCTGCCGCCAACAGGCACCCCTCAGCCTGTCCAGGGACTCGTGTCACCATTGCCCCAGACACCTGAGAAGCAGTGGCACGGCTCGGGCCTTCTTCCAGCCCCCGCCCCCTCGGCGGGCCTGCCCAAGCCGGAGCGGGGGCCCCCGGGCCTGGAGAAGCCGATGAACATGCTGTCGGTCCTCAGGGCCTACAGTTCTGATGGCTTAGCAGCCTTTAACGGCCTGGCAAGTAGCACAGCAAATTCTGGATGTATCAAGAGGCCAGACTTGTGTGGTAAGTTTTAGAATCCTCTTCCTTCAGTTCGTTTCCCAAAACATCAGTGCTGAATTGTGCATTTTTAAAAAATGAGGTAGACTCCTCCTTGAGCACATGTTTGAACTAACCATGAAAACACCCCGACAATGCTGTATATGCAGTGTAGACAATCACGAGCGTCCGTTTCATTTGGAAGGTTTAGAACTCAAGCTTTTGAGTTCTGGTTTGCACCCCAGTGATTGGAGATGCCCGTCCGGAAGGCATGGAGAGAGGGGGGTGGGGTCTCCCTGTGCGAACTACTACTGTTTTTAATCTGTAACTGGAGGGGGATCATATTTCTAAGAATGAAATCCCAGACGAAAAGACATGGTAACGGGGAAACCCTTCAGTATTTTGACCTTCTGCGTAAGATGGCGGAAGACAGCTCCTTACCGCTTTGCTCAGCCAAACCTGCTTTCTTAAACTTTTCTTTATATTGACTTAGAGGCTACTAAAAGTCGTATCCATCACACTAACCACCATGTAGAAATAAAGTGATCCTCTCTCCAACCAGGGAGATTGTTTGGGAGTGTTTGTGACTCCTCTCTAGACATTCCAAATGGCAGTTATTGTGACTTGGGCCTTCCACTATTGCCTTCTGTCCGTCTGTATCTTCACCTGTCTGTCTGATGTTCTAACAAGCAATGTACATTGTCAAATCCCTGGTTAGCAGTGTTGTATGATGCTGTGTGCCTTGGACTTATGCCTGCCTGATCTTGTTAGCAAATTGGCACTTCTTTACCTCCTTAAAGAATATGGTTACCCCCAAAGTCATTCCAGATCTTAAAAATGTAATAATAAATTTGAAGCCTAGAATTGGATCCAGTGACTGTCAGGGTGGGCAGGGAGGATCAGGCATTTTCTTGGCGCCCAGATATTCCTATCTGAAAGCCTCTCTCTGAATAGGAGCTCGGTGTATTATGTCTAGTCCCTCGTATCCTTGCCAGAGACAAATGATCACGGTACCTTTCCACATTTAATCTATGAATGGATTTCTGTGACTTTACTGCACCTGTTGAAAAAAGGAAAGGAGAGAAGGAAGAAAAGGAGGGAGAGAGAGGGAGGAAGGAAGGATAATGGAAGGGGTTATTTTTTAACCTCCAAATTCCGATGTTCCCTTTTAGCACAGAGCAGAATTCAGGAAACTGGACTTGGTTCACTATTTAAAATGATATATTTCTTTTACCCTCTCCTTCCCTAATTCACTAAGAACTGGATCAAGCAGTCAGGAATATTTTTTTGAATCGTCAAAAATCACTAAATGGATTTCTGACAGTTCAAAAAATATTGACAGTTCCTTACGCTGAATGATTCACAAAGCCCCATTAACCAGTACCCCCAGATCTATTTTTATCCACATATAATTCATTACTTTTGAAGCTGCTAAAAACAATATTTAAAAGAAGGAGAAAAGGGTTTTATGTCAATCCAATTTTTTTTCTTTTTTTCTGGGGGAATGATGTTTAAGTCTTTTTTTTAAATTTTCATCATTGTTTTAAGTCTGTGACTTTTCTTCTTTTATTGTTGTTTTGTCTTTTTTTTCTTTAAGTCTATTTTCAGCTTTTTCAAACGCTTATGTAGGACCATAGTTCCTGCCAGGAATCCATACATCAGAAAAAGATCACAACCTGCCATGTTCATAAGCTCATTCTTCTTGAGATGAGCTCATATTGCCCCGATTAATATTCCCATCTTCCTATCAACGCTGAAGGAACGAAGGCTGCCTGCCTCAGAGCAGCTCGCCCACTGGTGTCCTTCTGCATAGTGAGGGTAGAGGGGAGGCAGCATCAGGGTCCCCACTGTCTTGCGAGCCATTGTCCTTGCCTCCTCCCAGATAGCAGCCCCCAGCTCTCCCCTGATAGCTCCAGGGTATATTCAAAACACTGGGCTCAGTTAACTTTTCAGCCATTGCACAGCAGATCCTGGGGTTTAAGGTATGGCTCCTCTCTTGAAAGGGGAATAGAGACCCTCAGGCCAGCCAGGCAGAAACCAGGCAGCCTGGTAGCCTCTCCAGGTCGGGGCTGGGGCCTTACTGCTCTACCCTGCACTCATTGTAAGAGACCAGAATGAACTCTGGCCATCAACTGCCTATTTTTAGAGAGCACAGGTTCTACATTTGATTGGGCCTCAGTGTCATCCGTATCCTCTCGCCTGAGCTTGGAAGCAGCCGGGAAGGCCCTTCCCTGGCCCTTGTGTTTGCTTGGGGCAGGCCAGAGGCACTGTCCCTTTTCTTCCAAGGGGGGGCCTGCCCCTGCCCTGTCTTCATTCCCTGCCTCCATCATTGGACCACCATAATCAAAATCCTCTTATTTTGATTTATTTTCGTACTGGCTGCTATGTGTCCCAGGGCCTGAGGGCTGGAGGCAGGCATATTCATCCTTCCTAACAGTAAGATATCTGGGAGGAAAACTGGAGCCTCATGGGGCACAGAATGGGCATTTAGGGGCATTTCTCTCACGGTCCAGCTCACTGTCTTTCTAGCATTGCAATAAGCACACATGATGGTTGAAAACTTTAAACCCTTATTGGCTTGACTTTGCAAGAGTGGAAATGATATTGGCATAAGGAATCAAATATTCCTGATGTGTATTCCCTCTTCTCTGCCTCACTCAAAGTGGATATGGATTTCCAAATGGAACCACCAGCTTGGTATCTGGTTTCCTCAAGAAGCTGGGCTTTGCCAAACCCAAGAATTACTCTGGTATTCCTCATCTCTGGAGAGTTTGGGGTCTGACATTTGTCTAGCTTGTAAACTTGAATCCCCACTTTGATGCCCCTAGAAACAGGCTTGTAGGAGGAGCTAAGGTCCGTCTGTGTCTATTCTCATGGGATGTGAAAGTGTTTGAAGAAGCATCAGTAAAAATCTTGTTCAGATCACACAGACTCCCCACGGAGCTCAGCAGCAACTCTGACACATGCTGGTGAGTTAGAGGAGGTAGCATCTAACCCTAAAGTCTGTGGCTGACTCTCTTATTGCAGGCTTTCCTTCTAGGTGCTTCCCTAGCCCTGCATGCCTGCTTTCTAACTGCTAAAACTCTGGTCTTCCATTGCTTGGCCTCACGGACCTAGGTTCCAGGCCAGCGAGCACTTCCCAGGCCTGGCCAGTGTATTTCTGACTCTGGTTTAGAAGAGAGAGATGAGGAGAGGGACCAACCCAGCCCATTGGGTAGGAGACGCCTGTGGCACGTGCCAATGTTGAGAGCTTGTGCCTGAACTTCCAAAGGGTCCTTCCACAGACAATAGGGCATTCACCTGTCAGAGAAGATCCCAAGAAGGAGCCATCTTGGATTAAGCTGGAGGACATACACTGTTGCTTCTAGAGTAGGTCATATCCCACTATGGGCCTGATTTTATTAGGTGAAATCACACTCCAGTTATAGCTTCCATTTCTTAAGGTGTCTTTCAGACTCCAGGCATAGCCCACATTTCTTTATTCTGCTGAAGAAACATGACGTACAGGGTCATTCAGTGTCATTAGAGAAACTGGATGTACCCTGGAGTTTGTTGGAATGGATTTGACCTTGGTTCTGTAATGGGACAGGGGCCACAGGAGTATCTAATTGGGGAGTAAGGGCAGACCAGAGCAGTGGTCACATCCACTGATAGGACAAGGTGGACCATCTCTTTGTCCAGTCTGAAAAACCTGGATGAACTGCTGGGTCAGCCAGCAGCATGGAGGTCGGACAGCGTGGACGGCACGGGCTTCTGTGTGGCCCAGACGGCACACAGGCCAGTCTGCACGGCACCTGCAGGGCCGGCTGCATGGTGGGGTTACAGAGCACAGTTCACTCCAGGTTGTGGATTTGGAAAGCAACCCACAGATTGCCCTTACTCTTTGCCTTTCAAACTTGAGACAGATGGCTGGGGGCCATCACGTATTGAAGCCTGGAAGCAGAGCTTGCTCAGTGTCTTTGGTGAGCCCAAGGGCAAGATTGATGGGCAACATTAAAGGGAAAGGCAATGCGAAGAGGATGACCTCTTTGGCCCCTGAAGCTCTGGGGTTACCACTACGCAGGGAAGCCAGGCTGAGCGGGGAGACTCCGCCGGTGTGTCCATCATGGGCCTTGCACAGTGTCTTCCAGACTAAGGCACCTGTCAGCCCCCAGGAGAAGCTATTGGGATTACAAGGTCATTAGCAACAAAGGCCCCAGTAGTCCTAATTTGTCAGTCTCAGGTTATAGGGAAACTCGATTTCCTAACCCAAATTATGCCTGTGAGACCAAGGGTTCCCTGGGCTTTCACAGTAGTGAAAGAATTGGGACCGCTCCTTAAAAAAGAACACCGGATCCACTGAAACTTCTTCATAGGCTAAGCTGTGTGATAAAATGAACCAGGACATCTGAGCTCAACGCTGTTAAAATGGGACTTCTGTCCTCCAAAAACCTTGCTGATTTCCAGTGTAGGCAGTTTGAAAATACTCACTACTTACCAGCTACACCGTCTAAAGCAGGAGTTGGCTACTACTTTCTTAAGGGACCAGGGAGAAAATACATTAGGATGGCAGGCAGTGTGGTCTTAGGCAGGGTCATGGCCACTCGACCCTGCCCTGCAGTGCCCGAGGAGCCGTAAATGATCATTAAACAACTGGGTGTGGCTGTGTTCCAATAAAACTTTATTTACTAAAGCAGGTGATGAGCTGGATGAGGCTGACCTCTGCTCTAGCATAAGGAAGGAGGTGCTGCTGTGTAGTCCCTAGAGAAGATATGCAGGAGCCTGGCTGCTGTTGCTCCGCAGGCCAATGAGATGATGCAGAGAAGGCCCAGGTTAGCAGCTACAGGGCTCTTTTATTGCCACTGGAGACAAAGCCAGAGACACTGGAGACTTTCCCAAGAGAGAGGGTTTGTAGACCCAGATGGCCTGGTGCACTTGTTCCCAGAAGGCCACCTCTCTGCCAATGCACTGAAGACTTGCAGGAGAAGACCCCTTCATGGCTTATGGCAGTTCCAAAGTCTCCCCAGACATGGCCAGTGCAGGTAGAGGGGCAGGAGCTAGACTCTGAAGGGAGGTTGCTCTGTGGAGGCCTCAGTTCCCTCACTGATGGACTGAAGTAGAAAGACAAAACCAGACAATAGAGGTAGAAGAGCTTGGAAAACTGGTTCTCAGTTGAGTTGGTGTTTTCTAGTGGAAGGAAATGTCCATTTGGGGCTGTCATGATGGAATGTTGGTAGCTGTCTCCCTTTGGCACAAAACAAGTACAAATCTCACTTTCCATCAAGGCTTATAGAGACATGTTTTGCTTCCTCACGTCTGCCATGACAGGTCACGGATAGCAAGGAGATTCTGCTGGTGACTGTGATATTTGTCACAGTGGCCCCACCATTTCAATTTATTTTTTTTTTAATATTTTTTATTTGAGAGAGACAGATTGTGAATGGGGGAGGGGCAAAGAGAGAGGGAGACACAGAATCTGAAGAAGGGTCCAGGCTCTGAGCTGTCAGCACAGAACCTGATGCGGGCCTTGAACTCCCGGACCCTGAGATCATGACCTGAGCCTAAGTCAGATCCTTAACTGACTGAACCACCCAGGTGCCCCCACCATTTCAATTTCTAACCAATTCTCCTCCTTCCTGCGAGAAGGCAAGTGCTTAGCGTAGGGAGGAAGTCCCTCCTCCTCAGTGTTTGACCAAAAAATGGCTAAAGTCTGTGGTCAGTTAGAGATTTCCAAGGGGGGTTGGTTGGAGTGTGTGGAAACACTGTGAGAGCTCCCCGTGTGTGTGTGCATGTGTGTGTACACCTGAGTGTGTATAGATGCCCAACCATAGGCAACAGGTGCACAGCCCAGAGCATTTGGTATGTTTTTGGTCTTATGGATGATTCTAAGATTGAAGGGGTGGCCTAGTAGCCAGCAGGTTCTAATGAAGAAAGGAGGTAAACCTAGGAAAGTGGCACAAGAAGAGAACCACAAAATCTAGATCCACCAAGTGTATAGGAGCCCACGTTCAGCCAATACCAAGGAGGGCCATTAGCCTAGAAGACCCTGGGCCCCTCCCCTGTAGGGCCTTGTTGTCTCTGGAGCTGACATGCTTTATTTTGAGTCAGATGAGCAATCATTCCTCCTTCTTCTCTTCTTTATGAGCTGATTCTAAAAGGGATTGACTTGCAGAGCTGTCGATAGAGCACAACTTTGCACTCGCTTTCTCTGCCAGATTTTATCATTTACAGATTGGCCGTTGACTTCCAGAGTCCAGCCTGCTCCCAGTAACAGTGTGTGTCCAGGGTCTGATGTTAGACCCCAGTAGAGGGGACCATTTGGCCTATGCTGAAGTCCAAGGGCACATCCTTCTTAAGTTAATGCAGAGCAGTACTCCATCCTGCCCTCTCTGCTCCTGCTGGCTGCCTCAAAACCAGCCACAGAACCTGTCCCTTTGACTCTGGTGGGACACAGGGCAGGTGCTATCATCTGGGATCCCCTGCAGAAATTGGCACCCAGGGATGCACTCTCCTCTTACCCTCGTCCAAAGCCTCATGGTGTGCACTGTCTTGGTGAAGAGGCAACCTCTTTGGAAGGTAGCCTTTCCAAACTCTCTGGGCATTCTCCTCCTCCTTCTCCCCTTCCCTCCTTTTAGATTAAATGGGAATGCCACTGACGTGATGTCGTTTGCACTGCAGGATGACAGAACTGTTGTGTGAATACCATTGTATTTGCCAAATGGTCCACTCGTCATTTCAGAACAAACAAATGGATGGTGTCTGTAAGTCGGCAAACACTGGTGACATTTAGCCTTGTTTATGTTCCTTTCCTTTTGCTGCATATTTTTGGCTCCAAAAGCTACTGTCTGAATCAACAGTGCCTCCGAAGCAGGAGAAAAGTCTGGTAGCTTTCATTTTGGTTTCTATGTGCAT
The DNA here is from genome assembly GCF_008692635.1 of Crocuta crocuta. Lineage (NCBI taxonomy): Eukaryota > Metazoa > Chordata > Mammalia > Carnivora > Hyaenidae > Crocuta > Crocuta crocuta. Next base: position 1,394,290 of record NW_027528608.1, read on the forward strand.
ATTCCTTTTGGATTGCTCGATACCTACTGCCCAGGACTCAGCCTAGGGTGAGAGAAGACAGCAACGAAGGTCTTTGGTTCAAAAAAATATATACATACACAGACACAGACACACGTGTACACATTTTTTCTCCCCAGTAATGACTTAAGACTGGGAGGGAGGAAGAGAAAGCTGAAAGAAGAGAGTGTTGTCAGAACAGACACCCACATCCCTGGGGACGTACCAACTCTCCGAGCTCGCTGGCCGGCCACTGCCATGTGATAGAGCAGCAGCATGGCCCCCTCGCTGTCCTGCGCTGAGTGCAGGTGTCCTGAGCTAACGCTTTGGCTTCTCCTTTCTTCCACTGCTGACTCGGAGTCATGGTTGACACTGACAGCCACGTAGATACAGGCCACATCTTAGCTGCTGGAGGAATCAGGTTCTTTTCTTTTTTATATTCAGATGTTGTGTGCAGAGCCCAGGTTTCAAATAAGTAGTAATTATCTCCTATTACTTAGCGCTGATCAACAGCACCTCTACGCCTAATTGCCAACCTGCTCTAATCACGTAGACTATTCTTGCTTTAGCCAGAGATGGAAGGACCAAATTTTATAAATATTGCTTTATTGTCGTTACTCCATTAAACAATTAGGGAGTGTGGCCCTGTCCTTGCTTTTGAATGCCTCTAGCCTACGTGGTTTCTGGATTGTTTAATGAATCTGCACATTTTCTTGCAGGTAAGTGACACCCCTGTTCTAGTCGGTCTAGCTGGACTTGCCCTTGTCTGTTCGTGCTCCTCGGTGGCTATCTGCAGCTTGTTAATCGTGTAAAGTCAAGAGAAGAATGTATACACATATGTGTGTTGAATAAATAATTACTATTGGCACAGGTATGTGTATACACACGGCACACCAACCCCACTACAGTATATATAGCAGAGAATCAGGGAGGTTAAAAATACTGCCCCATATGTTCCACTATTAGTCATGGATCGCAAAGGCTTAGTAACTTGAACGAGAGAAAATTCCCTCCAAGTCATGAATCCTGAGTGACAAACGCTGGTAGATTGGAGGTCCCTTCATCTGTGAAAAATCTGACTGGTGGGGGGCGGGGGTCTGCTACGCCAGCTCGCCAAGCTTCTAGGGGTGGGTCCTGAGGGTCTTGTTGGCATTACTGCTTGTGTCTGATTGTCCTGTATTTTGTAACACTTTAGAAGACTACAGAAAAGTGCAGTAATTATCTTTCTCCATAGTATTTAAGCAGTGCTATTGCTAGTTTAATATTGTGTCAGGTCGTCCTATTAACCGGGAACAGATGACAGTAAAATCCCAGGGAACAGGCACCTTGGCATCCACAACTTCAAAAATGGTGATTGAAGCAAAATGTGTAAAACTTGTGCTGGGTTATCGTGTGCTTTGGACTAGAGTATTGTTGAAGTAATTAGAAGATTATATTAAGGTGTTCCTGGTAATGAAGGCATGTAAGTTATAATAATTGTAGCTCTCTGAATAAGTGTCAAACTATATCTTTAAGTGTGCTGTATGCTGAGTTACAAGTTAGGTCATTTATGAATGGAATGTAAAACAATACTAAAAATGCTTCAATAACTTATCTTGGTATTGCTAATAAAAAAAAGCTGTGAAACATTAGTGCAGTTTTGAGTCATTATGTTAATTCATTCCACAACACCGCCCCCCTCACCCTGTGACGTCCTCGCAGTCGGAAGCCTCCACAGGACATTCAGGGAATGCTAGTTTGCTGCTCCACCGGGCTGTTAGCGGGGCAACTGGTTGCTTTTTCCTCCCACCCACCTTTAGCAGGCCCCACTAGTAACCACTCCCAAACGGGCAAATGTAAAGGCACCTGCAGGTTTGGTGAGGTGACATGGTGGTGGGTGGGTGACAGCCGGGCAACACATGTGCATGTCTCTGTACAAGTGACTCTGGGCACCAAGACCCCCCAGGTCTGCTCACTGGCCCCGTGCGTAGGGACCCTGAGGCACGCAGCGCACAGGCTGCTGTCCCCCAGCCCAGGTGGGGGAAAAGACTGCTCACACCCAGCCTCCCTGCAGCAAACCTCCACCTGTGCTTTGAATCCCGTGAAGTGTAGGGTTTTTTTAAAAAAAAAATTTAACGTTTATTTATTTTCGAGAGACGGAGAGGGACAGAGTGCAAGCGGGGGAGGAACAGAGGGAGAGGGAGACACAGAATCTGAAGCAGGCTCCAGGCTCAGAGCTGTCAGCACAGAGCCCGATGCAGGGGCTCGAACCCACGAACTGTGAGACCGTGACCTGAGGCGAAGTCAGATGCTTAACTGACTGAGGCACGCAGGCGCCCCCCCCATGAAGTGTAGTTTTAAATGGAAAGGTGCTCGGAATTGTTGGAGTTGGAATATTTTTTTACGCAGAGATTTTTGGGTTGTGCCTGGGTTTGCTGTCACAGGCTCTTGCCTGCCCGGTGCCCCACCCGATACCATGATGATGGGTGGTGGGAGGTGCAGGAAAGAAGGAGTTCGTGTTCCGTTTTGTTGCTTAGATTTTTTTCTGTCCGTGAGCTGGACTTCAGGGCCCTGTCACTTTGCAGCATTTCCAAGCCTTCCGGCTTGGGTCTGTTTTGGAAACATCTGGATTCCGCGCACACCTCCGCTCCCTCTTTAATGGTCTTGTTGCGGGGTCAGGGGAGGTATTATTATCTTGACGGAGTCCCCACAGTCGAGATAAGTCAAGCGTCCCATGTGTCCGAGTTGATGGAAGCCTGGAAATGTCCCCCAGAGCAGCCCTGGCCTGAGCAACGGGACAGTCACAGCACCTTGACTGCTGGGAACATTCTCTCTAGTATGTCTCCCACAAACTGTTGACATGATCCCGACCCCAAAGACCATATACAGGATGAGATTGTCTCTGATCTGAGAGAAGTGGAGAGAAGGGAGAGATTCTGCCTCTGAGGGTACATGACAAAGCCCACACGAAAAGCATAGATCTTGAAGAAGTTTTGCTAGTTCTCTGTGTCAACTGCTTCCTGATTCTCTGTTCATGGGGGGCTGAGAACATACACTGTGGGTTCTGGTAAGAAACATGATAGACCCTGCCATGCCCAGCCCAGGTAAAGGGAAGTGACCCCAACCCCAGGCCCCGGGCCCACATGGCCACCCTGAGCCTGAACCGAAAGAAGGACTCCAGGAGGGTTTTGTCTGTTTCCAGTGCCCCTGAGACTGAGGGACTGCACCCTTTCCTGGGTTCTCACATCCTGAGGATCCATGGAGCCTGTCTCAACGGGGCCACGTTGCACCTGCAACGAGGTGCAGTGTTCCCTGGGGGCCTGAAGCCCCGTTTGGGTTAAGAAGCCACATGTGCAGCTCCCAGGATGGGGCTCACCACCACCCACTTGCGTCAGGCCTAGGGGCGCGGGTGGGGAGAAGGAGGGCTCTGGAAGGCTGCTGAGCCTCAGTGCCTCCCCTCAGAGTTGAGCATGTTGCCAGCGGCATTGTTCACCGTTCACAGCCACTCTGCACACTCCTGGACTGCTTGCCTACCCCATAGCCCTGACCTTGCCAAGCCAGCAGGGACTCGGGGGCCCAGTGAGGGGCTGGGGGCCTTGGGTGCAGAGGGAGTACCACTGAAGGGGACAAAGCATCACGCTGATGGTGGGAGGGCTCCTGGGGCTGCTTATCGGGGCCTCTGCTGTTTTCTCTCCCTCCCTGGGCCCATCCCCTAATAGGGTCTCTACCCACATCCGCCTCTAAGGCAGGAGGTCTTTCCTGAGTCTCTCCCCAGTGGTGACTTCTCAAGGATTTCTATGGATTTTGTGGATTCTCTTCCTTTTATGAACTGAGTCCCAGCCTCCTCTCACCTCTCTTTTCATGGCACCCCTGCTTCTCTCTCCCTTCCCCCTCATTCCCGCCTGGGAGAAGAACTCCCTTCTCACCCGCTGAGCGTTCTTGGGAACATCCTGTCTGCTGTGTGCAAGCTGGGTGGATTCCGGCCTCTGGAACGAGCTGACTTCATTTCACAGCTCTGCGTGGGAACTGCAGCTCTGTTCCCTGCTGTCACCCCCCCCCAACCCCATGTGGGGTTCTAACAAGCCCCACCTATTTGCACTCCACTTGGGGCAACCACAAGCATCACCTCTTGGATCTGCCCTTGACACTTCAAGGGTCAAGCAGGGCTGGCCCACTGATGTGAGATAAACAGGAGACCCCCTTGGTAGGTGAGACTGAAGTTTCGAGGAGGTCATTGTGCCTTAAGGAAGGGAACGGTGCTCTGCACCTTATGGTAAGACAGAATCTACACATGTGGGCAGATGTGTTTGCTTTGATGAAATTCAGATATTCTGGTCGGTGGGGGGAACAATCTAAACTTTGGGAAGTGGTTATGGCTCACATATAGTCACATTCTCAGAGATGTCATGATTGCATTACCTTCCTGAGGATGCATTCGAACACTGGCAGTGTCGTCCCTGCCTGAGCAGATTCTGCCTGTTGAGCAAACAGGGTGCCTCTTCAAGGTTAGAGTTGGGCAACTTTGCAAAGCCATTTCATTAGCAATGAAATGGGGCACACCCACTTGTGTGCCCAGACGCTGGCTGGCTTTCTGACGAGTCTCTCTCTCGTGCTTTTTGTGGCGTTGTCCAGACACACCCATCTAATCGTAACCCGCTGCTCGCGAGGTTACGTTTTCTTTTTGAACTTCTGTTGTTGTCAAATTAATATAATATGCTCTCAATTATCCACATAAAAGGAGAAAGGCACCCAAGCAGGGAAAGTAAATTTGCAATTAATTTCCTAAATTATTGCTCTTTTTATATGATGGACAAGCCGCTTTTCTCCTTTGATTCAAGCCTTTTTGTATGGCCTGGAGGGAGGGCTGGGCAGACCCCCATGACAGCCCACTCCGAGGTGTTCATCCCTGGGACAGGGCTGCAGCTGGATGTGCTGTGGGCATGTGGGGTGGCCTCAATGGGTACTTAGGGGTTCGGGGTATGTTGGGCTCTTTCTTGTTAAGGAGAGTCCACAAATCTCAGTCTCCCAAGATCCCATTGGTGACCTAGTGGAGGGTCTCGCAAAAGCAGACCCTAAGCTAAGAACCCAGGTGGAAGTAGTGTATGGGAAGAGACCCCAGGGGCCATGAGGAAGGGAGCAGTGAGGGAGACAAGGAAACTGGCCAGGTGTGTTAGTGAGAGAGTTGCCGCTGCCGGGGACTGGGCTCAGTGCCTCCATGGACCCTCCAGGATACAGTGTGGAGCTCATCTCAGAATTACCCCACTGAGGGTTGAAGAAGCTGGGGTATTTAGTCGAGGGTCACTGCAGCCCACTCAATGACCAAGCAGTCTTCTTACATTCAGAGAGAACCCAGAGGCCACCGGCATGCTGAGGAACTGGAAGGGAAGAAGTAAGACACCAACAGCATGTGCCCCAAGTGGGAACCCCTTGGCCGGAAAGTTCTTACCCACTCAGTGTACCGCAGAAGGTCGCCAAGGGTGACAGATACTCATCCCATGATTCCTTGTGGGAAGTGAACTATGCATTTTAAATATTGAGATGGTCATAGCCTCTCAGGCACAAGTTTATGGGAGGCCAGATGGGAGGTCTGGTCTCGGGGTCAGAAGACCAGCTTCAAGGAGCTCCGACAGCTAATCCTTTAATGTGGGCACCATTTTCCTGTTGGTGAAAGGAGGGGTGCCTGGAAGTCCCTTCAGTAACCTCCTGGGTCTCAAACGCTGGCTTTCATGGTCCTTTCTAGCCCAGACTTTCCAGGAGAACTTGTCAGACCTGGTCAGCCCTAGAGTCCTTGTGCACACTCACTTCAGCAGGGCCCTGGGTGTGGGCGCCAAGCTGGTATCCCCACAGGTGCATGGACATGTGGGATTTAAGGTTGGCCAAGACTATTTACTCTTCATGGGCATGGGGCATGTGAGTACTCACCTCATTGTGAAGACATTTTCATTAAATCATAAGGGAAAGCATTGAGGAATTTCTCTTTTTCTTTAGAGGGAATCAGCACAACTGGCTTTTTGAGCACACGGTCGTGCAAGAAACACCTGATCATTTGACTTTTTTTCCCTTTTCAATTGTCAACCCCATGTTCACAGTGGAGCTTGTGAAGATGGTATTTTCCATGACTAAGTTTTCCTCAAACACATTACAGACACCAGTTTGATAATCCAGTGTGTCCCTCTTAGGACAGTAGTCCCTCTTGGGAGCCCCCAACTCCCAGCCAACATTCCTACCTGGTGACACCTAGAGAGAGAGAGAGGAGGTGCCAAGTATGGTAGGAATCGTACTCCATCGTGCACGCATAGGGCGCAGGGGCACGCACGTCCTCCCACGCCTGGGGCCTTTCTGCTCTTCTATCCTCAGAGCTCTCTTGGTCACTCAAAGTCGCTGCTGGCTAGCAAGCCACACACACCCCCAACTTGGGACAGTATGTGTTATCTCCAAGTGTGAACCCCTCAAGTCCTTGGTCTTTTGTTTTCAATTGAATATAACCTCATTCCTCAGTTTTGTTTTCCATCAAATGGCGCACATATGTGCCCTCAAGAGAATAAGATGAATGTGAATGAGTGACTTGGAGATTGGCGAGTCATCCACATTTCAATTATTTTAGGATTTCTGCAGCTGTGCAGGACCCAGGGCTCCCATGAAAACTCAGAGCTCACTAAGACCTTGGCAAGTGGATAGAGAATCTGGGTAGTGCAAGTGGGAGGTATGGTGTCCCCATCCCCCTGCCAGTCTGCAGAAGCCACTGGACAGGGCTCTGCCTAAGGAGCTGGGCTAGGAGCCCTCCCATCCCGGAGCGGACACCTCCACGGAGGAAACCATTCAGTTCAGGTTCAGTGAGCTGGTTCCTGGAAAATGCAGAAATCTCTTCTGCTCGTTCCAATGGAGCCATCTTTCCTGTGTTCTACGGCTACAAAGGATTTATAATTCGGAGATTTAAAATAAGATCCTTTAGCAGTCAACCAGGGGAAACAGGATTCTTGTACCGGCGGCTTTTGCTTTACATGAAAACCTTGGGCTTGAAGTGTTGTCTTTACATCACACTGAGGGCTGTTGATTTTAAATCCCAAGGGGGATTTTCTTGGGGACTTTGGGGTAGATGCCTTTGCCTTTCATTCATATAGGCGGAGTACCTGGGTGTCCCTAGCATGGGGTGGGCTCATGAAATTCTCAGCTCTTTCTCATGGCAGGAGGTGGAGGAGGTAGGAGTGAGGCAGGAGTGTGCCAAGCAGGCAGACTTCCCCTATCCTGGAAACCCCAAGAGGGAGAGGGTCTTCGGATTTGGAGCCAGGCATGTAGGATCCTCCCAGTGGGGAAAAGAGGGACTCCCTTGGGCCGAGGGCATCCGGGGCCTGACAGCCCAAGAGAGTCAGGGAGCAGTTTGGGACGTGCAGGCCCCGGAGACCCCAGACTGGAGACCATGCCCATTATGTCAGGTGTCCGCTGGATAGTTTGAAGGGATGGCCGAGCCCCGGGGACCTGGTCTGTGACAAAGTGTGGACAGAGGGACGGGGAGCCAGAAGGACCTGATGATGAGAGAGGATTCAAAGAAGCAGAACAGAAAGTGGGCCTGGAGGACAGAAGTGAAGGAAACAAGCCAAGAGAGAAAATAAAAACAGAGCAGAAGAAAATGATAGAGAAAGCCCCCGGAGGGGAGGGCAGACGAGGAAAGCCGGGAGGAAGCAGGGAAGAGAAGCCAGCAGAAATGAGCGGGTCCAGGCCGAGGGGAACCCTCGGGAAGCCGCCGGGGCTCACAGGTGGCGCTGTGCTGATGGGAAGGGCCTGGCTGCTGGGCTAGCGGTTCTCCCAGCTCTAGAGGGAACAGAGGGGGATGGCCGAGGGGGCTGCAGAGGCCCAGCCTAACAGCACCACCTCCTCCTGGGGCTCCAAACCACCAGATTCAGGAGGAAATGCTGCAGCTTAATCAGAATTATTTACAAGATAATGGTCCATTGTTTGCACTAAGACAGATGTTGTCTGTGGGAACTTTGTGTTTTATGCTCCTTCCCCTGCTCTGCCTTCGCTCAGTGCAGATGGGATCGAAGTAATGTGAGTTATTATTCCAGGGACTGAAAATTCGGAGGCTCCTTCATCCCAGCCAGGGCTCCGCTGGGCAAGCGAGCTGGGCTGGCATCAGGCAGCGGGGAGGTGGGTCACTGCCGGCTGCGGACCAGGCGGGGCCACTGGTCTCCTTGCAGCCCCTCCAAGCAGCCTGTGATTAAGAAGGTCTTGTTTCCTTGAGGGGCGGGCCGGTGCAATCGCCTTGTCTGGTGGACAGGAAGGGCGCGCTCTGATTAAGATGCACTTGCTGTTTGTTGAATCGAGAGGTCACCACTGACATCGCAAATGAGGGTGGCCATCTGGCCCTATGCTTGCCAAAAGGAAAGAGCGGCCCCTCTGGGGTAGGGGCTTGGAGCCCTTCTACCTCTTCTTTTTCACTGATGAGAAAGCTTGCTCTTGATCTTGTGGGGTCACTGACTCAGGGGCCAGGTCTGGACTCGTGACTCTGTCCTTCCTCCTCCAAGGGCACGGATGGCCAGATGAATGCTGGCTTCACCTACTCGCCTGGGGGGATGTTTGTCCCAAAAGAGGAAAGATGGGGCAGACTCTCTCTGTTCCAGACTGGCTCCCAGCCTCACCCTCTATGCAGGTGGGCCACCCCGGTGTTGCCCCCTTCACATAAAGCCCCTGAAGCCAACTGGTCATTCTTCAGCACTCTTGGGTCACCAGCCATGCCAGCCACCTCTGCCCAACATAGTTCAGTGCGTCATCAGAGCCCATCTTCTGAGTGAGAAACTGGGGCCAAAGGATGTTGGGCGACTTGGCCACTTTCTCCTCAGTGGAGAAGCTTTCCAACACTTCCAGTTGGGACCACAATCCCTTTATAAGAGGCCTCTGAACCTCAGCTGTGCCCCGGGCATGAGGGTAGCTGTCCCACAGCATCAGGGAGGGGGATGCAGTGAGATGTACGTGTCTGTTACCGGGCCCATGCTCACTACATGGCACCAGCTGCATCATATCGCCTGGACAAATAGCATTTCCAATATCAAGCCATACAAATCAAAGCAATAGAATGCCATCTTTGGAGGCTAAAACCAACCAGTGGTAGAAAAGAGAAGGACACTTTCATGACAAGCAAGTGGAATCGGGCCCGCTAGTTGGACAGCGAAGAGGAAAAGTCAGGTGGCCATCGCTCCTAACCCTGCCCTCAGCCCCTGGGCGCCTGAAAGATGTTTCTCTGAAATCGGCTACCACCCAAGGTTTCATCCCATTCAAGACCCAGCAGGTTGGCTTGAGTGTTTAAGGAAGATGACTTTTCCCCTGTAATCTCCCCATGCCCAGGGAATGACCCCCTTAACTTTAGCAGCAGGCTCCGATCCTCCAAGCTATCCCTCCATCTGCCAAGGTTGTTTTAAAATAATAATTACTTACTGTGTGCCAGGGCCCACTCCCGCTCTAAGTACCTTAGAGAGGATAATACAGACGAGATTCTTCTATTTAACTCGCATAAAACTCCCATGAGGTGGATGCACTTAGTCTTCCCATTTCACATGCAGGGAGATGGAGGCACAGAGAGGCTGTGTAGCTGACCCAGGCTGCCGCAGCGAGCATGTCAGGGCACCAAGAGTCAAAGCCAGGCAGAGGACATCCCCGAGTGTGACCTTCCTGCTTCCTCTCCTTGTGGGTGGCTGGTGCTTTCCTGTGCCTGTCATCCTTGTTTGAGATGCATTGAAAATGAACAACAGAACCAAGAGATACACAAAAATAGCTCATTCCTGCCAACTCAAGCTCAGATGAGGGTGATTACAAGCAGAGATTCAATCATAGTACCCAGGGCTTGATCCCCAGGAACCAGCAGCACAGGGCGCTGGGGGAGGGGTCAGGCGACCCAGCTGGCCCAGAGCTGTTCAAGCACGTCTATCCCCATCCCCACCGTGTCCTCACCTCTCGGTAAGTGACAGAGAGCAGTGGACCATACCAAGGTTCCTTCCATCTCCCAGCCCAAGAATCAGTTATTCTTGTAACTATATTTATTCAGTCCCTTTTAGCCTCAGGAAAAAACTCCCCCCCCCCGCAAATGAGAGGGCCTCCGAGAAATGTGACCCCTCACCTTGCAATTGTTCCCTGGGGTCCAGGTGGGGGAGAGTGGAGAGTGGGTGGCCCAGGGCACCAGCAGGCCCTCCTGCCGGTGCTGCCTCAGGCCCAGCCCCCAGCTGTGAAAGCAGCAGAGGTCAGACTAGAATAATATTTATCAACCTTACTCTCACTGTGTCAGGCTCTGCCCAAACCCCGGCATCGCGGGAGATCACAGATCATGTCTTTTAAGGTCCCACAGAGCTGCCTCACATGTGACCAATTACCTCTGTCAAACCGGGGGGAAGGAGGTCCCGCCTCGGTGGGTGGGATCTGAACTTGAGCTTCCAGAGGTCCATGACTGGGATCTTAGGCCTTTGAGTCTGTCACTCCCCTATAGCCAGACCTTTTCTGTTAAAACTGTTTAAATTACAAACCAGTAATAAAAGGATCATATGTGTTTCCCACCGAACAGGTTCTTTAGGGCTATTATGATAATTAAAAACATATGGTGCCTGTGCCAGTTAGAGGGAACCGCAGATGTACAAATTAGGTATTATATAAGGGTTTTCTGCTTTTGCCCTTTTAAAAACGTCAGGCTGGAGAAGTTTAAAGAGATAAAATGGCAATTGTGCAGATAGTAGGTAGCATTTGGATTTTAGAATCATTAAATATATAAACCCTTTTCTTTAGGCTTAATGGGAATAAACAGGTCCTGATAACCGATGGAGGGGCCAGAAAATTGAGAGCCCCAAGGTAGGCGGACAAAGGTGACATTTTCTGCCTCACGAGGTCTTGGATACCATGAAATCTTTTGCATTTTTTATGACGTGGTTCGGCACAAAGAGGATTATATTTACTAAATATTGAATTATATTAAAGTTGGATTGAGGGGAGCAAAGATAAAGATTGCTTTACATCAAAGTTTTACTTTTTAAAAAGCAAAGATGCAAGTATTGATCAGTTTAGAAATAGTCATTTGTTTTAATTTAAAATATGCAATTGATTTTGAGAAGGTGATAAATACTGCTAATAAAAAAAAATCGGGAGGATTTCCATGGCTCGCCAACAGTGGCTTTCCAATGCAGACTGTGTGCGCAGGTCGAGTTCCACCGAGTCACTCATATTGAAAAGGATGTTGGGCTGCCTGGGGACATTGGCAGCCTCCAGCCGTGCTCAGGGGCAGCTGAGATGACAGGCCCTCAGTCCCCAGGCATTGGGTCCCCGGCTAAGCAGCTAAGGATTTAGCACTTCGTTGTTCTGTGTCTGTTCTACAGAAACCCACCTGGACTGCCCTGCAGAAGGAGGTGATGGGTGAACCACTATGCTCCTCAGGGCCTCTACTCTTCTCCCCTGGCCTCCCCGAGATGCTCCCAGCCAGAACCAGGACGACCTTGTCCCAGACCTGCACCCCTTCCTCCATGTGACTTGGTAGTGTCCCCATAGGAAAGTTAAGCAGAGAGTCAAATAAGCAATCAATAGGAATGCATAAGCAGAGAAGAGGTTCTGCTTTTCCAGAAGCCCAGCCACCGGGGCACTCAGATAACCAGAATTTGCTTATGATCAGAAAACATCCCTTCTCAAGCATCCTGGCTGAAACAAGTATGGGCTCTCGGGGAAAAGCATCCTTTGAAATAGGCCATGTGGCCACATCCCTACTTGGGTCTTGAGTTTCTCTACTTGGCTCCTCTCCTTTGCCCACACCCTTTTGATGGCACAAAATGTCCACTGTCCTGTGCCCTTTCCTTTGGGTTGCTGTGACCGGGCCTACACAGCCCAGGTTAAAACACAGGATAAGTCAGAGCAGGGTTTCTTGGGCTGTCTATCCTCTCCACAACCTACAGCAGGTGCTGTGTCCAGCAGTGGCTCTCAAGCAGGCCTGATTCTCTTCCCCAGGGGACCTCTGGGGACATTGGGGAGGTGCCACTGGCATCTAGTGGGTGGAGACCAGAGATGCTGTACAACATCTTACAGTGCACAGGGCAGGCCAAGAATTATCCAGCCCAAGAAGTCAGGGAACTGCCAGGGTTGTGAAGTCCTGGGACTCAGGTAGGAGAACCAGGCCTTTGAGTGTAATTTGGAGCAGGGTAAATGGTGACAAGCCAAGTGACAAGGGTTAGCCAGCATCCGCCTTGCTCGCAGGACACCTTCCCACCAGGTCTCCTCACCTGTGCACCTGCTCATGCTTTTGTGAGAATCTCTGCAAGAGACCCGGTGGGCTGGAAGACAGCAACTTCCAGCCGAGTAACCCAGCACATTTTCCCCCAACTCAGACTAGCATGGGGTGGGTGCGGGGAGGGTGACAGCCGAGCCAACAGCCGGAAGTCAGCCTTTTCTTCTCCCCGTGAGTGATAGCAAGCCCGCGGTGTTGTTGCGCATGTAGGTATTACCACTTTAACTTTTACTGAGGTAAAATAACACCTTGTCACTCAGTGCAAGTACCAATCACAAAATGAATTAATTGTAATAACTGTTGTCAACAGAACAAAGGACTTGTTGCTTTCCTAAGCAGATTTCAGCGCCACTGAGAACCATATACAAACGTTCCCATTGGGCAGGCTGGCGGAAACTAGTCAGAACATAATTGTATCTGTCTGTCTCTTTACTTTGTTTTTAAGGGTGAAGGAATCGAGTTAAAAACCTATATTTTAAACATATCAATAAATATACCCCTTTTTGTGTTTGTGACGTCTCCTCAAAAACATGGAGTCTTTAATAAATTGGCCATGAAAATAGCATTTGCGGCTGATGGTACCAAATTAAGGGCCAGCCTGTTGACTCCAAGTCATGAAGGGAATTATGCCCAATTACCCTCCCATAAAACACCCTCTCATTTCTTGGAGTTATCAAAACACATCCTGTGGACAAGCGGTCAGCTGTCCCCCTGCTCCTCAAAAGAAGGCAAGTGGGGCTCACGCTGGGCCCGCGGAGCTCTAACTGCCTGCGCGTCGACACCCGCGGGCTTGTTTGCAGTCAGGCTCTTTTTATGGTAGCCTTCCCGTGTTTTCGGTCCTCGTCCTTCCACATCTTAGCACATTTCCCTCTTGAAGGAGCCCTGTGTCTGCTCTTCTCAGAAAAGAGCCCCTCCTGGGGAGGAGGTGAGCGCGAGCAAGCTGGGGGCTGGGTCCCTCGGGTGTCTGGTTCCCGCCATGACCCCAGCGAAGCCTAGTTCACTTCCACTGGGGGTGCGTGTGAGAGGCGTGGGAGTGACCAACAAACTAAGGGTGGTGTGTCTTTGTGGGTCTCCTCTGGGCTTTGATGAGGTTAGAAGCCGGGAGCTTCCCAAAGAAGAACCCAAGGAAACTGCAGGCCTTTGAGTTTGACCATGTCAACCTTCACCGGGGTGGGTTGTGAACAATTATCTGTGCTGTTCAGCAGAGGACGCAGGGCAGCTCGTGGGGGCTGGGGCTGGGCCACCTGACTGGTGCTGGCCCCATGCTTCTCCCCTTCCTCCTGTGCCTCCCTTCTCCTGCTGCTTCTCCATGCTCTTTGGCCAGTGTGGACTTGGCATTTGGCTTCCTCTCAGAGTCTCAGGCCTGTCCCATCAGATACAAAGGTCACCCCCACGGTATCTCAGGTGCCCCTTAGGCAGACTGCTTTATTTTTGGAGCTTGTTGAGGCTTAAATTGGTTCCTCCATAATGAAATTAAAGTATCCTGGACTATCAGAGCTACAGGTAATCTTAGAGGTCATCTTTGAGATGCAAATTAGGGGAAGAATTTGCCCTTGCTTACTGAATGAGAGACAAGGGTCAGTGTTATTTCCAGGTGTCCAGGCAGGCCTATGTAACTGGCCATCATTCTGCCCTCTGGGGCAGCCATAGGCAGCCTCCCCTTCTTGGGTATCTGGACCCAAGCAGGGAAGGTGTTCCGGGAGGTTGTCCTTGCAGCTTTGGGGCAAATTTTACCCCTTTTTAACTTCCCCTGCAGAGGGCTTGGCCACTTCAAAAACATGGGTAAGAGGAGGCTTCTTTGAATGCAGCCTGGGCTCAAATGGGCTATGCATTCAGTTTTGTAGTCATCTCTGGCTAGAACCAGGTACCATTTGCAAAAATGCTGAGAAGAGCCCTCCTCTGGAAATAGAAATCTCCCTCCTGCTTCCTGAGGCTTCTCTGCTCTGTGAGGGACCCAGGTCTGAAGCCTTCCTCGGGAAGACAGGTTCATGGGTGCACAGCCCTGGGAGAGAGAACTCCCAATCACGTGAAGGGGCCAGACTCCTGGCCTAGGAGCAGGCACGTGCTGTGAGGCACGAAGAAGCCCAAAGGGGAAACAGATGTGGGGTCTGGGGAAAGAATGGAAGGGGGCAGAGACTCTGGGGTTTCCGTACCTCAGGCCTCAGGCCTCACCCTCCACTCTCCACCGGTGTTGTAGAGAATGAAGAAACAGTTTTTTCACAAATGCTTTTGAAATGGAGAAAATTCTGTGACAGGGAATGTGTGCGATTATGTGTTCATTTATTTAGCACATGCTGTATTGTTCCAGAGAGTTGAGAGCTGGTCACCAACAAATCAACCAAGATGATGGCCCTTATGGGGCACATTCTATGAGAGAACATTGACAATAAACAAGAACAAATAAAAGTTCAGCTTCTGAGAAGTGAATACCAAGATGATGAAGAATTAGCAAATCAGTGTCATACACCGTGAAGGTCAGAGAGACCTCTCTGAGGAGGTGACATTGGAGGGAGTCTTGGGTGATGAGAAGGACCCAGCTTTGCAAAGATGAGGGGTACATGTCCTGAGGAGAGGCATGCAAAGACAAAGACCCAGAGACAGAAAAAGGACAGAACATCAGGGGCCTCTTGGATCTCAGGGCTTATGATCCCTGCATATGTGATGAACATTTCCCAAGGCTTTCCCAGACACTGAAGTTTCATTCAATCTTCTTCATGGCTCTCACTGGTCAACAGAGCTGGCAATGGGGATTTTCCACATTTGGGTAAACTTGAGGTTCAAAGAGAAAGTAATGGCTTGCTCTGTTAGTAGCAGCGGAAAGCTGAGCTAAATGTCCACACCCCTGGCCTCCTGGTACTGCTGCCCCAGAGCACCTTCTTGTTCCTGGGACTCCCTGTAAGTCTGACCACCCATGTTGGAGGACTGTTGGGTCTAGGGGAGGCACCATGAGGGGGAAAGCAGTGGAAACCCAGAGAACTGGTCACATGACCTTGGGAACGTGGCACCGTGGATAAAAGAGCCATCCCACAACTCCTCGGAGAAGAGAGTCTCTTGTTTCCACAGACCAAATCTGCCCACAGCCAAATCCATTCTTTTGACTGAAGCCTGCCCACTTTCCTTTTAGGTATCCCATGTATAGAAAGCTGGAGCTGGTCAAGACCCTTAATGGCCACAGCCAACAAATTCACCTGGAAAACATGAGGCCATCCCTTGGAAATCTGAGTCGAGATTCCTTGGAGAAAGGCAGATGAATCTCCACTAATGATTGCTGCTCAGACCAGCCTGCGGCTATCAAGTTCCAGCCCATGCTGACCTTGACCAGCACCATGTTCAGCTTCTTCTCAATACCTTCCACCACAGGGGCCATGATGGTAGGTGCTGCTACTGAGAGGTGCAGGGAGAACCATTGCCAAGCCTGGATGCTCCGTTGTCTTTTCAGGATCCCTGTTCTTGTCTGGGCAAACTGCTTTCAAATGAATAGCTATTTCTGGATGATTTTCTCTAGTGTTTCTTCTCCCAGCTGGTTGCTCTATTATTTGCATCTCATGCCGTTCTGGCCTCTGTGGGAGATAAGAGGTAGCCCACCTTTCGTATTAGCTACCACGGTATCGCTTTCCGAATATTAAAAGGTGAAATTAGGAACTATAGCAACCTTAAGACACCCTATCTGCTCTGAAAGTGAGAAGGTAAGTGAAACAGCTGCCTTTCTCCCTACCATCATTTATGATGTTCTCTACACAAAAGGGTAGATTTGCAGCTGGGCCAGAGGACCAGGATAAGCATGAACAAAAACTGGGGGGAAGACCCTTTGAGGAAAGGGACAGGACTCCCCAGTGGCTTCCTCTGCAGAAAAGTGCCCAGAAGTATGACCCCCAAGTCCCCTACCTTCCGCTGTTCTGCTGCACCTTGCCTTGGGGAGGCTGGCCTGGGAGAGTGCAACGCTAGTGTGGATGGTTGGTCCCGGCAGCGAAGACCTGCTCCCTTCACTGCTGCCAAAGGTCAGCGCAAAGACAATGGACTGGAATGGCAGCAGGAGGGTTCAGGTTAAAGAAGCATCACTGCCAGGACTTTCGGGGCTCTGTGGAGCTCTTCTTACATGGGTGCTCACACGGAAGTAGGTCATTCAGCTCCAGGCCCACTTGGTGCTATGCCGGGGAACAGTCACAACAGGCTGGGCCATCGTTTATGAACAAAACTGAGTGTGGACACATTACCAGGATCAAGTATGTGTCTGTGTATTTTTAAACACACATAGAATGTAATAAGTAAATACAAAAAAAGCACAAATATTTTTAATCAATGAATTTGATTCATTGGCTTCTGCAGAATCCTGCTGGGTTAATTTCACAGGTGGGAAACGAAGATGCAACCTGGCTTGAATTTAGTCAAGTGCAGCCCTCCATTGAAAAGTGGTAGCTAGAAGGCTTGTGGGCTGTGGTTTGTCATCTGGGCTTGGCATTGCAAGGACACGTCTATATGGGCACAGGTCTATACTGGCTTGCCTCCAGGTGTGCTGCCCCCACCTCTCCCTGCTGCAGTCTGTGCAGGGGGTTACTGAGTTTGCAAGACACAGAGGCAGCAGGTGCTATGCAGCAGTCTTTCACCTACTGACTCATGTGTTTATTCATTGCTCCATCCAGCTGGTATTTATTGAACGTCTTCTATACGCCAGTCAATCCCTAGGCATGAGGACCAGCAGTGAAGCAAATGGCTACAGTCCCTAGCCCTGTGAACCTAATTCCACGTTTCTCTGCTTGCTGGGCATGTACCTCCTCCAAGTGCCCTTCCCATGGGCTAAGACCACTCTGGAGTGGCGTGGAGTGGTACACTGACTCCTCCGTGGAAGGTGGCCCCTACCCTCCCATCCAGAGCCCAGCTCTAGCTTTGACCCCTAGGGGTTCTGCCAGCCCCAGTGCACATCATATATTACGGAGAGAGAAACCAGCTCAAGGAAGTAGCCTCATCTTCTTGTATTCATTCCTTCAGCAAATATTTCCTGAGGGTACTGGTGTGCCAGACCCCTCTCTAGGCTCTGGGGATGGCCAGCCTTCAAGAAGAGAGACACTCTGTGCCTTCAGGGAGCTCACGTTCTAGGGAGTGGGGTGGTAGGCAATCAACAAACTAAATAACTCGTCAGTCAGAGGGGGGAGACTCTGGAGAAAAATAAGGTAAATAGGAATTTGGGGAGTACAGGGGTGGGGTTGTTATTTTACATGGGATGCCCAAAAGGTGATGTTCAAGCAGAGACATGAAGGAGCCCAGTGGGTTAGCCGGAGGACCTGGGGAGCACACGCTAGGCAGGGCACACGCTGACACCTTGAGACCACGAGTTTGTACACTTGGGGGGATGCCGAAGAGGAGACTCGGGGAAGAGGGGACAGGGGCAGGCCATGGGAAGGGCCCAGGACCTGTAGAGCTGTCTAAGGACTCCAGCCACTGTGCTCTATGTGATGAGCCTAAAACTCTTACTAGTGTTCAGAGCAAGGGGCCCTGCATTTTTATTTTGCAGGAGGCACCACAAGTTACACCGCGCTCCTGACTCCAGCTTTATACATCTGGAGGGTGGGAATGGCATGGAGGTGCAGCCTGAATCGCGCTGGCTGCTGGGCAGGGTGGGCGGCAAGAATGGGAGTCCCAGTTTCACCGTTTAACTTGAACGTCTTTCCTCCATCGTCTCTGCTTGCCTTCTCTTCCTTACTTTGCCGGCAATAGCTAGCTGCCCAGTGGGTATGGGGAGGTTCTGTTCTCATCTCAGAAGGCCGCGTCTACACCAGCCATTTTCATACCTGACCCCCTGAGCTAGGTGGCTAGGTTCTATCCACAGCAGTGGGGCCCAGCTGCACTGCACCAGCACACCCTCCCCTCAGCTCCCCTCCCTGGCCCGCTGCATTAGCTGCATGGCCAGAGCCTCTGGGTTCACTTCCTGCAAAGCTGCCTGATCTGCAAGGGGGTAGGAAATGTTTCTCGTCCCAGGCAATGCTCTGTATAACTCCATTGTCTTCTTAGGTGAGCAGCCGGAGGAAAGGGCCTGGCCGTGTCCTGGGCTGGTGTGGCTCTTTAGGATAAAGTGCACCCCAAGCCTGCACATCCCTGCCTCAGTTTCCTTGATCACACGCTTCTCAGAGCTGCATTTTAAACATGACTCGGTGGCCTGTTTTTATTTGGATGGGATGTAAAGCCTGTTTATTTCATAAATACTTTGATATGCTTTGCCACGAGCATCTTGAAAAATGGCCCTTTGATTTAAATAAGAAATGAAAAAAAAATCACCAACTCTTCAACTCTTATTTATTGTTCCTTTTTTTTGCTTTTCATTTCAATATCCCATCTCTTTAATACCAAAATATCACACGTAGAAAAGTTTCAAAAATTAGATGGGGGTGGAGTGGTGATTGTAGCGTAAATTTGCTTCCTGGCTGAGGCCTTGTATGCCAAGTTTTAGCCTGAATTACATATTTACAGCTGAGTTATAAAGCCCTGAAAAACAGGATTTATCATGGAAATAGTGACACCACCTCACCCAGCCTGGTGTTCTAGGGGACGGTGGTAATATACTGTGCGGAGAAATCAGTTCATTAGTTAGTTATAAACAAAGGACAGAGATAGTAAATTAGAGTAGGTATTTCAGTGCTTTCCCATGTATTTATGACACCAAAATACGCGGCTGCATTTTATTCCTCGAGATAGTATTTAAGTATTTCAGATTTAAAGAGCGTTTTTAGATATGGCCGTGGAGCATTTTTAGCCTCGGTCCTTCTTGTTCTTCTGTAGTTTTATTCGTGGTATTTTCTTCCTTCTCTGTTGCTCATTAGAAAAATGTTAAAAATCCATTTTCGTCTGATTAATAATAAAGCTGATCACATGTAACCTAATTTTCATTCCGTGCTGCCCCTGTCTGTGGAGTCATATACAAAGTGACCTTTGAATCGCCAGTGGACTCATAAAGTACAATAAGCACCATTGTCCTGTCAAAAATTGAAGATGTTTTACATCATTACAAAATTTAATGTTCCATCTTTTCAAATGCACTACTTTTCAAAGGCCACATTCCAATTGAAGCTCATTAAAATCAGACTCAAGTTTCCTGTGGTGGGGATGAAGAGAGTTTCTCAGGCAATGGGAGGAAAATGAATCACTCTTTTAAAACAGATATGGTTACATATTAGTTTTGAAAGGTACGAGGACGGCAGAACCTCCACTCAGGCAACAGGGCTGCTTTTGTGCTATGGATCTAATAACTGTCTTCTGATTCCTTTGACTTCACCCACACTGTATCCTATTTACTTATGAATAAATCAGCTCTCTAAATAAAATTGTTGTTTTAAAGTTCAGAGGTGGAATCTGAAGGGGTTTCTGGAGGAAAGCTTTAAATCTGCTCTGCCGTTTTGGATTTTTTTTTTTTTTTTAAACGTTAAATCTGACTCGGAGACCCGGTAGTTTAAAAACTGAGTCACTTGAAGGGATTTCCTGTGTCCATGGGGAGGGGGGGAGTTGGCCAGCTAAATGTTGGGCTACAGCCAGAAATGGAGATGCCCCGTTTTACCTAAGACTCGGCTCTGTCACATATTAGGGACACGTCACACTACGGGACCGAGAATTCTGGCGAAAGAAATGTCTTTGGGTCTTCCGTTCAAATCCTTTCTCGGTTGTAGTCTGGGCTTCTCGTCTGTTTCTCGGCCATGTCTGAATGCTTAGGGTATAGCTAAGTCCTATTTGGGGTTTTCCGCCTGATCCCACCGATACAGAGGTGCTGGATTGCATGACACGAGAAGAGATCTCTCCTCACATCAGTCTTTGCCAAAGCAGTAGAATTGCTTAGGAGTCCCAATTTCACAGGAAACTAATGCACGTCCCTTGAGCTTGTGAAATACTGGCCTCCTCCTCCAGAACCATCTAGGTAGGAAAGTTGTCCATTTCCCAGGGAAGGAAGGGGGCCCAGAGGTCGACGCCACTCACCGTAGGTGTGGTGCTCAGGGGGTTCCTCTAGCCAGATTGTTCCTAAGATAGGGTTTAGTTTACTGTTTATCAGGATTGGCATTTAATCAAATGAGGGTAATCCAGATTCTGGACAGATGAGCGCATCATTGATGAGGACACGGTCTAGCACCAATCAGAATTGACTTTGTGCCCTGGTTTTGCTACTGGTAGCTGTGTGACCTTGGTCGGGGTGCTCTGCTTTGCTGAACCTCAGATTCCTCGTGGGGATAATAGTGGTGTCTATCTATGACCGTATCAAAGGACTCAGCACCATGACTGGGGCTCAGATAGTGATCATCAGGTGTGAGCTACTGGCTTATGAAGGTGACCGTATTAGTTGTTTTAGTTATATCCAGAAAATCACAAGCTGAGTTCCATGCTCGGAGTGTAAGGCAGTGTAGGGAGTGAAAACAACGAGAATCTATGTGTTTTGCCCTTGATCACATGACTGGTCTTTACCACGACCGGCTTCTCCCGGGCTACCAACCGCGCCAAAAACTTCATGGTGAAAATGACAAGGTCTTTGGGTCAGCTGGGTGGTTCTGATCTGAGCTGGATCTGCTCACGCCTCTGGCTGGCTAGCACATTGGCTAGGGACTGGCTGGTCTAGGGTGAACTTGGCTGGGATCCTGTCCCATGTGTCTCATCCTCCAGCAGGCTGGCCGGGGCTGGTTCTCATGTCAGAGGCAAAGGTCCAAGAGAGCAAACAAAAGGCACAAGCACTTTGACAAGACCCTCCTTGCATTATGTTACTCTTGTCCCATTGGCCAAAGCATGTCATGTGGCCAAGCTGAGTCAGTGCGGGAGGAGGCTAGCAAAGGGCGTGGACACACGGAGGCAGGAAAATTGCAGCCAGTGTGCCATCAGTCAATCTATTTCTGTCGCCAGATCCCCAAGGGGCGCATCAAGTGGTGTGGACAGTGATGTGGATGGGATGGAATCAAAAGCCTTAGAAGATATTTTAATTCCTTCGATCCCAGGACACCACTATGGTGAAATATTTTCTCTGGTGTGTTCCAAGTTCCTTCTTGCAATGCCTGCGTTGCCACCATTGGACACAGCCATGAAGGGAACTCTCTTTCTTCTTTCCTCTGGTAGACGCCGTCATTTTAAAAAGACAACTTGGGGGGCACCTGGTTGGCTCAGTCGGTTGAGCGTCCGGATTCAGCTCAGGTCATGATCTCGCCATTCGTGGGTTCCAGCCTCACGTCAGACTATGTGCTGACTGCCAGCTCAGAGCCTGGAACCTGTCTTCAGATTCTGTGTCTCCCTCTCTCTCTCTGACCCTCTCTCTCATGCTGTCTCTCTCTCCCTCTCTAAAAATAAATAAAACATTAAAAAAATTAAAAATTAAAAAAAGACAGTTTGGGAAGATTTTGCAGTTTCTTGACTTCCAAAGGCATGTGGTTAGAATTGGGCAGGTGCAACCACAGAGTCTGAAGCCCGTGTCCTCTCTCCCCCTCACCCCTTGCTGGCTACCCTCTTTCCCTCCAGTTACTCCCCTGCTGCCTTGACCTTGGGAGGACTCACTTTGACCCAGCAGTTCTGGGGCTGAGGCTGAATTCAGATAGGCTACAAAGAACCATTCCCTGCTGTACCCTCATCTGACCTCTGATTCTATTCATACTTTTGAAGTTTGGCCTTCAATAAAGACCCAGCTCTTAAGAAACCCAGAGTCTCTGCAGCGAGTCCTAGAATGTACCTCCTGTCCCTGATGGGTGGGAAAGGGTGTCCTCCAGGGTGCTGGCATCAGGAGTCTAACCCTAGTGAGTGTGGGCTCACCCAGGGCAGCTAGGGTCTGACCCCTGGGAAGCAGTGATTAGAGGGGCACGCTATGTGTGCATGAGAAGGAGTTTTGTGTGGGGAAGAACTGGAAACTAGTCCCCTTACCTGCTTCTCCAAAGAATGGCTGGGGTGGCCCCAGGCCCTGACGGTCATAGGCTCTCAGGCAACAGACGCTCAGGCCAGAAAACAGCAGCCACAACATCTTCTGTGTTCAGGTTCTTAGGACCCTGTGAGGGGCTGTGAAGCAATGGAGACTCAAAGATACCCCAGTTTATCCCCAGGCTTCATACTAGGCTTTGTATCCTTATTTTACTCCCCTGAGGACTCTTTCTCACCTGGGCATCCACAGTGGTGAGGACAAGCCCAGCTCCTGGCTGTCTGGTCCCCTTGGCAATCCCTCGTTTCTGTGTGACTCCCACAGCTGCCCTCCCCGGAGCCCTGGGCCATAGGTCTCCACAGGTGAGATACCATAGGTCTCCACAGGTGAGACAAGGTGCAGAGGCTGTGCCCTTAGCAGGTAGATGGCTGTGGTCACAGTTGGGCTCAGCATTTTCCAAGACCCATGTGGTATCGTCAGTCCTCATTTAATTTAGAAATGGTTCATCCTGGAGAACTTATATTAGCTTCGGGAATTGTGAGCATTAACAGCTTGCTTTAGAACCTCCAATGTTTACCTGAATTTAGAGAAGCAGATCTTATAGAGGCCACAATACAGGTGAAATTAGTTCTTTAGGAAAAGAAATAATAACCAACTAACAAGTTCAACTCGCTTCCCCTCCTCTATGTTTATAGGGGAAAGTTACAGTTGTTTGTGGTGGTTGAAGCTTTGTTTCCAAGGCCAGAGACAGGTCCAGAAGGGGCCCGAGAGAGGCTGAGAGCAGCTGACAGGACTGGGTCCCTTCTTAGGGGGCTTATCTGGGCTTCTTGTGACTCAAAGCAAGATGGTAGCACAATGAAGAAGCTACATCTGAGGGACAGGTACCCAACAACCCAAAGCAACTGGGGTCCACAGGGTTCCAAGAGGATGTCTCTGAGGGACAGAACAAGGATGGGGAGGAGGCTAAGAGCCCACAGTTGGATTTCAGCCGGGACCAGACAGCTTTTGGCCTTGTCTATGGTAGCAAAGACTATCAGCGTGAGGAGCTTTGGCCGGGGACTGGGAAAACAGTGCAGTTGGGCTGCTCTGGAGAACAAGGGCTGTAAGCACAATGTGCACCAAACCAAAGGAAAGAGACCTAAGCTCTTTGGGGTACCTGCTGCTGAGGGAGCGGGTTGGGGGTATATCCTGTTGCCTGAACAGAAGAGAATAAGCTACTGACGCTGGGTGGCTTCCGAAGTTACAATGCCTAATGACCCGGGCTCTTTTACTAATTCCTTGATTGACACCTTGGGTAAGTTTCAAGTCTTTTCTAGGCCACAGTGCCCCACTTGTGCCATAAGGGGGTGTACCTAGGTGTTCCCCAAAGGCCTCAGCAGCGCTGATGGTTATGGGGCCTGTTGGAGGAAAGTTCTAGCCACTGATTGGCATTTCTAGGACAGGAGCTGGGGAATGACTTGTGTGGGTCTCCAGGCCAGCCAGTGCCACAGTGGACAGTGTTATTAGGGAAAAGGGGCCCAGCATCTTGGGCCTTTCTCTGGACTGGTGGGGCAATATCACTGGGGGCTGCAACAGTGGTCTTTCTGCCTGGATACAGGGCCTAGAGCAATGTGTTAGAGACCAGGAGAGGCCATTTTTGGAATCAGGGTGGTGGGCGGGTGCTATACCTATTTGCGGGAGTGCTTCCTAATGAAGGGAAATGATTTGGGAGAGTATACATGTGTGGGTACTCTGCATGCAACTCAACCTAGATACCTGGGGGTTGCTTGCACTGGGCCCTTGCTTAGTGCAAAGTGGACACTTTCTTCCCAAACGGGAGCTCTGGACAGGGCTGGCCTTGAGCCCGGCTTCTCTTGCATGCAGCGCCCTGCAGCCAGCCATTCTAGCAGGTGGAGGGGCCAGCTCTCCACCGCTCCTTGCGGGACTCAGGAAGATAACACCTCTGTAGCTTCCGTGTTATTTACACTCACAAATCCCCGGCAGCAGGAGGATAAGGGATCAGTGGTAAGAAAGCTGTTGGTGAAGGTGCTGTGTGTTTAGTCTGGGTACAGAGGAAAATGTGGCTTCCCCCGTGGCCCGGCCATGGCAATTTCTTTCCCTGCCGTGTAACAGCACTCCTGATTAAATGGAAGTCTGCAGATACCTCTACACGCAGATACGGATCTACACAAAGTACAGTTCAGACAGCGTTTGAAGACTCTGGAGACTCAGCCTGGAACACCCTCCAGCTCCTCTCTGCCAATCCATGACCAGCCTTCGGGATTAACCCTCTTTTTCTGTTCTTTAATGAAGCCTTCCAGAACCACATAGGTCTCTCTCCTGCCTCCTGCTCAGAATTGCGCAAGTGTACACAACGTGAAAAACTTGCATCTTTGTTTAACTGTCTATAGCCTAGAAGCTCATCTTTTCTCTCAGATAAAAATTGCCTTTAATACACAGTTTAAGCAATTTACAGCGTTGACCACAGTCCCGAAGTCATCAAGAAGGGATGGTGGTGCTTCTTGTGCATGGCCCCTTGGAGGGACTGTAATCATCATGGGGCAGCAATCAATGTATTCCTGGCTTCTAATACAGAGTCTGGCATGCGGTAGACCCTCAAAAAATATTGTAGAGTAATGAATGAAGGAATGGATGACTGGAGGATGGGTGGATGGGTGGATAGGTGGATGGATGCATCGATGCATGGATGTATGGATGCATGGATCGACAAAGCGACGAACAAATGAATTAATAAACAACTCTTCAGCTCTGACGAGCTTGGCTATTGATGGGGACTTCAGAGAAGTGATTGTGGTTCCGGTGGTCAGGAAGTGTGGATAGTTCTTTAGGATATTACTAGAAGCTTAGGAAGCAGCCCTGTGACTCACAGAAAGTACCCTTTGGCTCAGAGTGGGAGGCTTGGTGTCACGCAGGCTTTTGTGCTTCTAGAATCAATAGTCAGCACAAGGTAACTGTAAGACCTCTGACAAGCAGACCAGCCCCACCCTTGTTACCCCCCCCCACTCCTCTTCCATCCTCACCTCTGCATCCCACTGGGAATGCCCTCCCTTCCTTACCACCTACCCGATATTCAAGGCCTGTCCTCCAGCAAGCCTTTCTTGTTGACCCTAGGCCACACACATCTTCTCCCACTTGATAGCCATAGAACATTCTCTCATTGTCTGCACCACATAGCTTGACATTTGAAACATCAACATCAGCATTTGTCATACTGCACTGGAAAGCACTGGGGCTAATTTCTTCATTTATTCAAGAAATATGATAATTAAAACATTAAAAAAAAAAAGAAGTATGCAGTGGGCTCCTACTCTGCACCAGGCACTGTCCCAGACATATGAAATAAATCAGTCAGCAAGACAAGCCCCACTAGCCTGCCCCTTCCTACAAAAATGTCCTGCCTTCTTGGAGCTTACACTTAGTTTGGATCCCAGCTCAACCACTTGGAAGCAAAGTGTCTTTAGGTAGGTTATAAGGTGTTTCTAAGACTGAGGTTTTTTTTTTTTTAATGTTTTATTTATTTCTAGGAGAGAGAGAGAGACAGCGTGAGCAGGGGAGGGTCAGAGAGAGAGGGAGTCACAGACTCTGAAACAGGCTCCAGGACCTGAGCTGGCAGTCAGCACAGAGCCCAACGCGGGATTCGAACCCACGAACCACGAGATCATGACCTAAGTGAAAGTCAGACGCTTAACCGACTAAGCCACCCAGGCGCCCCTCTAAGACTGAGTTTTACCATCCATAACATGAGCTGACAGCCACATCTCCTTCCTAGGGTTGTTACGAGAGAGGTTATGAAATACAGAATGCAATGGGCCCCACTCTGGGCTCAGCCCTAGGAACATGCAGACCCTGCGGTTATCCCAGTTCTACTTGGGCAAAAGAGATTCTGGTGAGCAACCGGGCTGCAGCAATGCTCTTGCATATCTGTTGAGGCAACAAGGAAAGTGGGAAGCCCGTAACTGGTCCCAGCATGGGATGGTTGGCAAGAACACTTGGCCTCCATGTTCCATTACAAGTCCACAGTCACTCAGGACCTTTCCAAACTCAGCTCCTAGGGCCTACCTTCCAAACAGGGACATAACTGAAATTCAGAGCCTAGAGGGAAAATTCATGGGGCTGGTGGAGTAGCTGGCCCAAAAGCACCTTTCAAAACCAACCCAGAAAGCCGTGTACTTTCCTTCCTTTCCCCTCTTGGCAGCTGATATCATTTCCAATATTGAATATCATTTTTAAAAAGGCTCTCCTGGCTAGCCGACTTCTGGAGGATGGTCATAAACGGGTAAATTATTTGCAATCACTTCTTGAGGCAATGGTACCTTCTGGAAATTAATTACATTTTCACACAGTTAGCCTGCTTTTTGCCTACCTGTAACATACTGTGTGGATGGAGAGTACCATGAGTATTGTATAGTATTTAATATGCAGTATTGTCGTCCAAGAAACATTTGTCAACATTATATAATAATCTATGATCAAAACACTAAAACTTGTCAACTCTTGGAGCCGGATGCATTGTAACTCCACAACTGAAACTCATTTAAAAGTAAATGAAAGTCAAGAGGATGAGATTCAATTAAAATTAATTTAAAGTATGGAAAAAATGATTCACAACGATATAAATCAGCACATTGTTATTGCCTGCTTTATCCTATAAGGGAACTTTCTAAAAACAACCAAAACAGATTCCTAGATGAGCAAAGGACAAATTTGTATACCAACAACACAGTTCTGTCCACATAGATCTTGGGGAAAGATTGTAAAGGAATTAGGATACCCTTTTCCTTCTAGATCCTCAACCAGCCATCTCCACCATTGCTAGTCTTCTAGACTAAGGCATAGCAGAAATCCAATTAAAAATCTTTCTTTGTTTTTTTTTTCTCCCATTTTTGAGCATGCATGCATTTTCACTGATAGCAGGATCTCAGCAGAGAAATTAACTTCAATAATCTATGGATTACAAGACATATCAAACCTTCAAAGCACCCTGATGTTAGATCTATTCTCAGAAGGGCTTCAACGACTTTAATAGTTAACAACAAATGATAGGGTGTGTGTTTTCTAACTAAATCAAGATCAGTTGGCGTTACTCCCCCATTCTCCCAGTCTCTTAATTATGGCACGCATGTTTTCCACCACCCATTGTGAAGCTCTTGAGGTGCTCACCCCTCCGAGTGGCATCTGGCATCTACTTCCAGGCGTAGCGGGCATGGCAGGCTCAAGGCATTATGTAAGGGCCCAGCCAAACTGTCCTGGGAAGCCTCCTTCAGCGTGTGGTCGCCTGCATCCTTTATTGTCAATTGAGCTATTGATCTCCAGCCTCATAGACTAGAGGGTTCAGTCCTGAAGTATTAACAAAGTTGTGTTTTAGGTGGCAGGCTTCTCGGGGAGAAGTGCGTCTGCCTTCAGCAGGAGGAGGCTGTGGGTGTGGTGCAAGGGCTGGAGACTCCCTTCAGATGGGACTGAGGAGAAGCCTAGTGCCTGTGTGAGCTACAAACCCTTTCTGACCTGCCTATTCCTCACTAAATTTGCAGCCTGCAGCCATGCTAACTCTGAGGTTCACAAGGTTAAGTTGAAGTTGCTTCTGTAATTGGTGCATTAAAAAGGTACTTCTGTTTACTACTTACGGCAGTCGGTTGGTGCATGCATGCCCTTGCCATTCAGGGCAAGGCTCCCCCTCCTGTGGGAGCCCCACTAGATCTCCGAGGCCCCAGCTGCAGAGCACATTCAGTCTTCATCCAACAGCAACATGTGGCTTCCCGGGGAGCTCCCTGGGTTGGCAGCTGTGCCTTGAATCACAGATTCACCTGCTGGGCTGCAGGTCAGACTGAGCGCAGATCTCAGGAGCTGACACAGCAGTGTAAGGCTCTTCTGGTGGACAGCACCCATGCAGAGCAAGCAGGAGGGGTGTCCTGTCACCTGACTGTGGGTATTCCCATGGCTGCAGTGTGCCAGGCCTTGCTCTGAGCCCAGGTTCTCTTGAGGCACTAATATGGTCATGACTGCACTGATAAAAGCTAAGTGTCCTTGGGGAGCCTGGGTGGCTTAGTCCATTGTGTCTGACTCTTGATCTCAGCTCCAGTCATGATCTCATGGTTTGTGAGTTTGACACCCACGTTGGGCTCTGTGATGACAGCGTGGAGCCTGCTTGGCTTTCTCTCTCTCCCTCTCTTTCTCTCTCTCAAAATAAAAAATAAACTTAAAAAGTAAAAGAAAAAGAAGCTGAGTGTCCTTGTCACCGCAGTCAATAATAGGCCCAGGGCATCCCATTTGTGGTCCCAGAGGCTCCATTTGGGGGTCAGATTGGCAGGCTGGAGGTCAGCTCAAGGAGCTATAACCAATAGCAAGAGAGGTCCAGAGCCACATGGAGAGGCAGTTTCCCAAAGCGGGACACACACTTCTCACCCAGGATTTGACAGTAGACCCACAGCCTGCAGAAGCATCATGGAAAGTGAATTCCCTTTCCAATTTTCTTCTGACCGTTCTGATTAAAACCAAGAAGAAAATATCCGTTTGGTGCTGCTCTGTCTTTAGCGCCTTTCCAACACTCGCTAATCACTGTTTTTAACCCAGAGAGAGAAGGTCTTAAGTCTCAGAGCCTTTTTCAGGCAATTGCTTCCAGCTGGAATTGAATAACGCTCCCATTTTTATTGTCATCAGTATGCCTATTTTCTAGTGAAGTCCAGAAGTAGTGGGTTTCCATTTATGGTTCAGAATAGGAACAGACCTGGTTCTTAGCATCTCCCCACACTGGGAGCTGCGGCACTCTCCATTTGGTGGTCTGCGCGACGTGGAGGGAAAGGCTGAGCCTTGCACCGAGGACGCTGCTGGTGCCTGGGATTCTGTGAATCATTCTTGCACATCGCGATAGGCGGTGCTGTTGACTCTTCCAGCTGAGGGTGACACCTAGAGACATATGTTGGCGAAATAGCTTGCTTGAACAATGAGAAGTTTCCATTACTTTCTTATATAAAGTTGAGGGGTCCCTTCCCTAGGTTGTGGATATCTCAGAATTTTGTGCAAGTGGTTTATTTGGGGGTGATCTCAGGAAGAACAGGTAAGGGGTAGGGAAGTGAGGCAAGGGAAGGAGGGAAACCAATAAGAGCTGCGTTACCAAGCCAGTTACCATGGTGGCCAGCTGGAGCTCCATACCCGTAGGGGACACCAGGAGACAATGTGGAATGTACTTCAGAGTTGTCTCAATGGAGGAGCAAGTTCTGGGGTATTTACCGCCCTCCTCTCCACTTGTCATTAGCTGACGGCTGTTTCTAGGGATAGTCCTCTGGCATTTTCAGGAGGCTCTGCACACATACAACGTGGAGCATGTTTCCATGTCTGTTCCCTCCCAGCAGCCTTTGAAGGAAGAGGGGAGTGTGGAGGGGAATATAGGTGGGGTTCCTGGGGCATCTGCCACAAAGGACCTTCTTTGAAGATAATGAAAAGCTGACTATATCTAC
This sequence comes from Crocuta crocuta, assembly GCF_008692635.1. Lineage (NCBI taxonomy): Eukaryota > Metazoa > Chordata > Mammalia > Carnivora > Hyaenidae > Crocuta > Crocuta crocuta. The sequence goes on from NW_027528608.1 coordinate 1,423,820, forward strand.
GGCCTGCCCTTGGGTCTATCCAGACAACCCACTTTTGCTGGGAAAATTGGACGCGTGTGTCTTCTCCCCATCAGGCCTGGTCAGTGCTGACTTGGGCCATGCCAACACAAGGGACCTTCCTCACAGGCTCTTTGATCTGTTGCATGACAGCCGAGACACTCTCGATGGACACTAGAGTGTCACCCTATCTTCCCAGTGACTCGTCACTGGGGAAACTTGACTGTGGCCTTGAGCTCAAACTTGTTCCCCCAGGGAACCTCCTTCCAGGGCTCTTGAGCCCTGGCGTCTTGGGACATGGAGCATGGAGAGTGGATGACACACCAAACTTTTGTAGCTTCAAATGTCTTTAAGCATGTCTTTTTGGGCCTCTAAAGCCTTTGCTTTGCCTTTGGTTTTGGGAAGGCCAGAGCCACCAGCTTTTCCTTTTTTATCTTCTTCATAAGAAGGGTCCTACAGTGGATTTTAAGCTTTTCCTGCCCTATATGTGCTATTGCCTTGCACTCCAGGCTACAGTCCACCTTCGGAGCTGGGAGTAGGCACCCCTCTTTCTACTGGACATTGTAACAGCAGGAGGAGGGAGACATGGCCCAGAAGATGGGGCCAGGCCTCACCTTATCAACTACCACACAGAGCCCCTTAACTGTCTGAGGCCAGTCCTCATCTGCATATTGAGGACCCTGGAGGGTCTCAGGGGACCGTCCAGTCTGGTGTTGGTTCTTTCTAAGGCAGCGACTACCAAAAAGAGCCTCTTTGATGGCTGGCTATTTGAGGGAAGGCTGGATGGGAATCAAGAAGAATGGACGGGGGGCACTTGGGTGGCTCAGTTGGTTAAGTGTCCGACTTCAGCTCAGGTTTGTGAGTTCAAGGCTCCACATTGGGCTCTGTGCTGATTCTGCTTCAGATTCTGTGTCTCCTTCTCTCTGCCCCTCCCCTGCTCATGCTCTCTCTCTCAAAGAATAAATAAACATTTTTTAAAAATAATAAAAAACAAAGAATGGATGGAATTCTTCCCAGGTAGCAGGGAACCAGAATGTGGCCAGTGGTTGCTGGCAGATCAGGGGAGAAGACCAAGGTCTTCTGGTGTGTCCTGAATCACACTGCCCTGTGTGGGGCCCAGATGTACGCAGGTAGGAGAGCTCAGCTCAGCTGGGCCTGAGCAGAAGGTGCTGCCAGACCATGGATAACTCACTGGGAAGGCTAATGCCTTCCATCCTTTGTGGAGAAGAGAATTCAGACCAGAAGCAGGTGACAGGAGAAGAGGAATGGCCATTCCTCTTGCAGAGGCGGTGGTCAGCTTTGAGACGCAGTTGGGGGTCTGGGGTGTGCTCAGGCTTTGTATGGAATTGCTACTTCCTTCTCTCCAGTGCCCTCCCTCAGCCACTCCATTCACCTGTCCTCAGGAGAGCCTCCCCTCTGAGTCCCTTTGATGGTTTTGCTGGAGCAACTTGAGGAGAGATAATGAGCTGTCTTGGGCTTTTAGTCACCAGCTATAATTTCTTAAAATATAAGAGATGGGGTGCCTGAGTGGTTCAGTCAGTTAAGAGTCTTGCTTTTGTCTCAGGATCATGAGATCAAGTCCTGCATTGGGCTCTGGTCTCAGTGTAGAGCTTAAGACTCTCTCTCTCTCAATCTCTCTCTCTCTCTCTGCATCTCTCCCCCAATCACATGCCCTCTCTTTCTAAAATAAAAATAAATAAGGGCACCTGGTGGCTCAGTCTGTTAAGCGTCCGACTTCATCTCAGGTCATGCTCTCACAGTTCGTGGGTTCGAGCCCCATGTTGGGCTCTGTGCTGACAGCTAGCTCAGAGCCTGGAACCTGCTTTGGATTCTGTGTCTCTCTCTCTCTCTGCCCCTCCCCTGCTCACGCTGTCTCTATCTCTCTCTCTCTCAAAAATAAATAAAACATTAAAAAAGTTTCTTTAAATAAAAATAAATATGCAAATAAATAAATAATAAAAAAATAAAATATAAGAGAAATACATCTTCAGGGAGGGTCACACCCTTCAGAGTTCTGTGTCAACATGAACAAGGTGGCCTTGGAAAACTTTCCCAGCCCAGTTTGGAAAGCTTAGTTCTCACTTGCTGAGCAGGTAGGGATCTGTTTCTCCTGTGCTTTGGAAATCATTTGAATATTTATACATTTAAGTATTTATTTTCATATTAAAATTAAAGCTCTATTGTCTTGCAACTAACCTGCCTTGTTCTGCCACTCCATAACAAAACCTTCTCTGGTGTGATAACCTTTATTTATAGATGGCAATAAGCATATTTAGCAATATTATTATTCATGACCCTTGCACTAAATATCATAATCAGAATACAGATGTGCAAGGTAATTTCCATGCACAAGTCACTATGCATCAAATTCTTGCAAAGCAAAAATAGCATCCATTTTGGGATAAATTATCCATTGGCATTGCATAAAGTTGTCAGGGGGGCACAAAGGATTTCCAGGAGCAGAACTTGAGAGACTCTAACTCAAGAGGTGTCCAACACCTTGGGAATGCAACTTCGGGCGGTTGTCTGACTGTCTTCATTCATTGAGCACCTTCTTAGGATGTGGGATGGAAGTGAGTCAGGAAGGTGGCATCAGGACACAAAGTGCGGCTGGACAAACCAAGCCCTCCTTCGACCTGTACCCCATCTCTTTGAATATCTTCTTTACTTTTGCCAGGCTGAAGATGCAGATTGTCAGATAAGCAGCACACTCAGGCTCAGCTCACTAATTGACTGAACAAGACGCGGTCACACTTTATACACCATTCCATAATGGATTTTCATGTTTGTGAATCCTAACTGGCTGTGGAAATGAAAAGCAAATGTCTCATAATCACAAATATCTTCTGTTTTTTTTTCTAAACCCAAAGATTAAATCAACTTTACCCCCCATTTGCCAGCAAGTTCATGGTTATAGAAGGATGATAAATGATCTGGCGATGGACACATCCGTTGTGCTACTGTTTAGCAAATTCTTATAAGTGATTGCTAGATATAACACATTTCTCAGTTAGGTGTTACATGAATAATTGGTATATTAAAGAAAGTGTGAAATAAACAGGTATAAAGCTTGAAATGCGTTTATTATTTGCTGAGGTTTTTCACATTCTTACCATTTAGAAACCATTGTCAGGTTCAGCATCTTCTCCCATATATCTGGAGCAGAGCCCTTCATTAAACCTGTTGTAAAAAGATCCTTTCGTGCAAACGCTATCAAGTATTTATAACTACGGTCTGGCAGATCAGAGAGAAGATGCTGTGTGAAAACCACCCAGCATAAAACCGGTCAGAGATACCTGCATCTGTCATTGGTAAGGGTGGGAGTAGTCAGACTTTGCCCAAATGGATCGATGGGGCCTCCTAGCTCTCTCCCTTGTCACAAAGCCTGCTGCTATTCTGTTTCTTGGTGTCTGATCTGATTCCAGGCCAGTCTCAGCTTTATGGGCCTCTCCCCTAGAGTAAACACCACTTCCTTGAAACTCCATGGAGGCTCCCATGGGTCTATGGGCAGCAGAGAAGGACAGTCCGGGGAAGAACCCTGTGAGCCATTATGAAAGGCCATCTGCTGCCCTGTGGCTGAGTCTCCCAATATTCCAGCTCCCCAGAGCTGCTACGTGGGTGGTCCAGTGAGCTCTTGTCCATGCTGCTGCTGATAGGCCAACCCTGGCCAACATCCCAAAGGTACCGTCTCTTACAAATGGCTTCTACATTCTGGAAATGGAGTGTTACCTAAAAAGATAGGCAAGCTGAACGAACCCAGTTTTGACTCTTTGGAAAAGCAAAACCCTTCTAGTCTTTGGCAAGGCCAGTTTTGCCTCTGAGCAAGCTTGCAGAGAGCGGAGCTTTGCTTTTCTTTGTCCTTCTCACCCAGCCGCACACACTACTTTCAGACCCCTCCTTGGGACTCTGGGACTCTGAGGAGGGGCTCTGCTATCAATTCAAGGGCTGGTGTTGAGCTACCTTGCGGTGGCCTCCCACATGTCCTTGGCCTTGAGATCTGGAGTAGCCAGCCTGGCAGGCCTTCAGAGCATTTAGAGAGCATGAGATAGCTGCAGAGAGCGAATCTTTCAAAGTAGGGGCACAGAGACTCTGAGAACAAAAACAGTAGGCTGGACTGGAAGATACCATCATCTGTCCTCAGGGAACAGCCAGCCTCCCGGGTCCCGTCCCATGACCCCTTCTCGGTTTTCTCCTCCCGCTCTTGCAAGCCATGTCTCTGCCACATGCAGCATTCCACGGAGCTCCTGTGAGCTGCACTGCCCCCAAAATGTCACACACCAAGTCCAGCCAGTGACCCAGAGCCCTTTCTCTGAGTTTCTCCAGAAGGGCAATCGGTAGGCATTCAATATTGAGCAGCACTCGTGGATTATTTGCCCCAGACCTCACCTGTCCCCACCGATGGCCTTGCACCATGGCAGGAAATGCCTGTTTGTCTGGGCCTCCCAGCATCTGTCCATGTGTGGCCACCAGTCAGTGCTCCTTACTGCAGCCGGGGTGGCTGTAGAAAGGCAAAGGTCAGGCCTGGGGCCTGTCCCACCCCCATCTCTGGGGCTGCCTCCTCGGCCCTGGCCTGGGCAGACATCTGTGAGCCAGGCTGCGGGGCCCCCCACTCCCTCGCCTCCCCAGGCTTGGTCTTCCTTTCAGGTTGAGCCCTATGACCTGCCACTGGCTCCCTCCCTCCCTCACTGGCTCTTGCCTTCCTTGTGTAACTGGTCACATGTTGCTTGACTCCCCACACGACAGACTATGATAGATTAAATAGCTGCCTTGACCAGGTCGTTAGGCCCTCATGCCCAGGGCCCCCCGTGGGGCCAGCTGGAGGGATGCCGGGGGCACCCTCAGACAGTCCTGGCTGGGGAGACCTGCCCTGTGTCTCATGGCCTGCCCTGCTTCTTCTCTCCCCAGTCCTTCTCCTGTCTTTCTCAGGAGAGAAAGGCCTTGCATTCAATTCAGCAAAAGCTGAAGCCAACCTCTGAGTTAGCCTGGCACAAAGGAGCAGTGTGGACAGGCCTGAGTGTGTCTTTGAGGTGTGGGATTCAAGGAGCCCAGACCTCTCTCTTCAGGTACCCCACATGCCACCGCCAAGGAGCCCATGTGTGTTCAGTCTGAAGCCGGCAGGGGTGGGGGGTGTCCTCCAGGGCTACCCCTCTCTGTCAGTGCTTCCCACTTGGGCCCCGGGTATAGACAGGTACAGTATGACTGTAGGACACAGAGAGAAACAGTCCCCAAGTGGGGCCGGGAAGCAGCGAGTCAATGAAGCTGGGCCAGCTGAGTCTGAGGAGTTGGGTTCGTCTGAATTGCAGACCCGGATGTCCACCCTGCCTGTGCAGCTGAGGGCTGGGTTTCCCCCGTGTCAGGTCGGGAGGACAGGGCACCACCCTACTAGTCGGCCCTCCCACAGCCCTGGGGGCGGTGCTGGGACCCAATGCACCATGGCTGTGTGGCCCTCCCATTACCTTCTCCAAGCACTTTCTTTGCTGGATGCTCTTTCTCTCTCTGGTTCTTTCAAAAAGAAAAAAGAATCCCAACTCCTCGGGGTGCCATGGGTCCCTGCAGCCTCACCGGACTCTGGCTGTCCCTTCCGGGCCCCTTCCCAGATTTCTGGGCGAGAGGACCTGTGTTCCCCGGAGTTCAGCGTTCCATGGGCCGGGGTGCGGGGAAAGGAAGCCTGGCGTCCCTGGGGACTGTGAGAGGGGAGCCCTGAGAAGAGGAAGGGGGGGTCTCTGAAGGTCTCGCTCAGAAGAAGCCCCTTCTGACCCCTCGCTTTCAGGGCTCAGAGCCTCAGAGAAGATTTGTTCCTTGCCTTCTTTACCACAGCGAATTCCCACCAGGACCAGAGCAAAGATCGTCTGTGGGACATGCTGTTCTTTCTCCTTATAAACCTAATGTGGCTGAGCTATTCTGGGCAACCATTTAAATAAAAGCCAATTTGACTAAAGAGCAAAATATATTCCCCCGAATGACGGCAAAAGGGCAGAGCCTGGAAAGTGAAAGGAAAAAAGAAATAACGNGGGGAAGAAAATGCAAGGCATTCATTTTTCCTTTGTACTTTTTAATAAAAGAAATTCTCTGGCTGCTTAAAGTGACACATTAAAAGATGTATGTATCGTGGCTTTTAAAAACACAATTAGATAACACCTTGTCAAATACTTACATTCTTTGTTGACAGCCTTGAGCACAGGCACAATCCCGCGCAGCCACTGGGGCAGGTGTCTCCCCCTGACACTCTGGCAGCCAAGTCAGCCATTTTACAGAAATGTTACTGTTTACCACTTTAATCATCAATCCACAACCAGTCACAACAATAAGTCAGAAGGAGCAGTAAATTATACTTGTTCAGCCCTGATGAGTTTGAACTGTTTTGCTGAAATTAACTGAAGTAATTATCTATTTTTCTAAAGCTGCAAAAAGAAGAAGAAGGGGAAAAAACCGCTAGTAATGTTTCCGTGGTTCTGCAAGTCGTCGGCCGTGCAATATTTAAGGAAACTTTTTTTTTTTTTTTGGTCTGATGACCACATNTTACTGGACTGGTTTCTCCATCCACCTGATTGGACTTCTTGACGAGACCTTCACATTTGGGGCTGTTTCCTCTTGCGAGGCAAATTGCAGGTCCTCGAGAGCTCTCTGGCTCTCTGTCATCTTCAGTAAAAGGTGGGGGAGGACCTTTCCATTAAAAAATTTTTTTAATGTTTATTTGTTTTTGAGAGAGACAGAGCATGAGCAGGAGACGGGCAGAGAGAGAGGGAGACACAGAGTCAGAAGCAGGCTCCAGGCTCTGAGCTAGCTGTCAGCACAGAGCCCGACACAGGGCTTGAACACACAAACTGTGAGATCATGACCTGAGCTGAAGTCAGACACTCTGAGCCACCCAGGTGCCCCAGGACCTTTCCATTATTACTAGATCCCCTGAATTTCCTCGGTTAGCCAGTCTGGACTCTAGTTTGGCAAGACCCCTGTCCCTGGACGGTGGGTCACACCAGCGGTGGGGAACACACCAGGGGAAAGTGGGTTCTCCCCGGGGCGTAGAGGTCCGTGTTTCTGCCGACTTCTATGGAGTGGTCTCCATTGGCCCCTGAAATGCTGCCCTCTTTGGTCTCGTCTCCCCCTGCTTACAACAAGATGTACAGTGTTCGCGCCTGCTCGCCTGGAGGCAACCGTGCAAGCTTCAGAAACAGGACTGCATGGCTCTGACTGGCTTGGGCTTCCCCTTCTGGAAAATAGGGCCCACCCGGCAGGGTTATTTTGAGAAGTAAATGAGCTCCCATGAGCTGATGGGAGCGATGATGACGGCACTAGGCTTGGCCCCTCGGCGATGCTCGGTACCTCTGAGCTTACCTAGGTCTCTGTTGTACATGCAAAGGCAGGGGAGGGGAGGGATGGGGGTCGGATGCCCGCACCTGACACCTGGCTGCTCTGTGATCTTGGGTGCATGGCTCACTGCCGCCTTGGTTTCTAAATTACAAATACTGGTCACTCTTGTGAGTTGAGTAAACCCACGTATGTAAACTACACAGTAAGTGCTCAATAATGTAGCTACTGCCATTGCTGAAAGCCATACTCAAAACAGGCGTGTGCGTGTAGTAGGCGTGCCTCCCTGATGGAACTGGTGAAGTGCCCAGCAGTTCACCCACTTGAAAAGTAAAGGCAGGCTCTGAGCTGTGTCCTTGGCATTTTGGCTTCTGGACTGTCCTTCCTTCAGCGGGTCCACTGAAGTGCAGGATAAATGCCCAGGCACCTTCCAGCACTTTCCTCTGTGAGAAGAGATTCCCTGGGGCCCTACCTAGTTCTGGGAGCCAGGGTGTGGCTGTAATGTGACTCACCCTTAAAAAGGAAGCTGTGGGTGCTTGCATATCCATCGTGGGAAGATAACTACCGAGACCCCCATGCCCATGCAAACCTGTCTGTCCTGAGCCACATGAAGGATTTTGAAAACCCCTTTTTAAAGCCACACCAAATATATATCCTTGTCTAGATTATTCAAAAACCTAGAGACTCTACTTTCATCTTAATTTTCTGGGTAATTAAGGCAAAATTAAAGCAAACAAATGGTTAGGTGTGGGGAGGGAGAATAAAGCATAATTATCCACTCCATCTATCCAGACGACTCCCATCCGCAGAAAAATTGTTCACTCTACCATGTTTTGATCTGGGTAAACATGATGATTTTACCCAGTGGAACATTGTTTTCTGTGATTCATTGTGATAAACCAACAAAACTCTAATCTGAAGTTCTAATTTAAAAATTCTATCTTTTATATTTAATCTTAAGGAGAGCAGTTGTTTGTCTCCTTGGTTTACTAGAAATCTTTCTCTCCCTTCCTCCTTCCCTTCCTTCTTCTCTCCTCCCTCCCTCCCCCCTCTTCCCTCCTCCCTTCCCTCTTTCCCTCCTCCTTTGCTCCTTCACCCCTCTTTTCTCTCCTCCCTCCCATCCCTCCCTCCCTCCCTCTCACCTTTGTTTATTCATTCCTATATCCTTTCAGTAAACTTTTCCAATTTAACCTGGCCTCAGATTATAACCCAGAGACTGGACTGACCTAACTCTTCAGACTTGGGCCATTTGCATCCCTTCACAAGACAAAGCAGAAATTGTAGATTCTTTTCTCATCGTATGAAAAATGAGAGTTACAAGTGAGGCATTGAATTTGGACAACAATGGCAGGACAGATGAGGACCTGATGAGGTTCTATAAATTTCACAAAGCACATTTGTCTCCCTTTCCCCTGGCAACCTTGAGGCATTTTGCCCTATTCATGGGCTGTTCTGTGGACTCCAGGGACGATTCCCCGAAAAGCCAGTGGGTCGCCTCAGAAATCTAGTGACAGATCCCTGCTCTGGGTATGATCCTTAGCCATAGCTTGTTCTGTGTCATGGTGGTGATATGACAATTTTCGCCAAGTGTCACTGGAAGAAAGGCTATGACTCCGGGCCTGTCTTCTACTCAGAAATATTCCTAACTGTTGATGGATCCTGGCTTTTAATAACTACAAACCCGGACATGATCCGAGATGCTGTCCAAGGCCAGATGGAGGGGACAGGACCAAAGTCCCCACTCATCCGTCGTTTCTTGAATGCATCTAACATGGTGCTTTAGGATTCCAGCACCTCCCGCCTCCGACTCCCATCTGTCCCCCACATGTATTGAACGCACATTTGATGAGGTACTGGGAGGGAAGGCAAGCAGCCAGCACATTGCACGTCAGCAAACGGAGGCCTAGGATGCAGGCACGGCCTGGCCGGCACCCCCAGCAAGCTGAGGTGCCCAGTCCCTGGCTGGTCAGTATTCAGCTGTTTAACCCATTCTGTGCTCCCACCGCCCTTCAGTGACACTCTCTAAGTTTCCTCCAAAAGATCAGGCATCAGAGGCTTCAGCTTTAGGTACTTATTCTGCTAAGAACTGAGTGCTGGACCCATTTTGGAGAGCTCTTTGGTTACAGCGACTCTTTGTAAAGTAAAATGTTTTTTATTGGTTGTTTTTGTTGTTGACTGACCAACTTCTTTCTGATTTTTACTTATGAGGTTTTTGTGAAGTTTTGTGAAGTAGAGTGCAGCTGGCATTTAGACCCCACTTTCTGGGGAAAGTCTTTAGCTACCCGTGAAATTATCAGACCAGACCGAGGAAAGTTGATGCCCACACTTTCTATGCTCCATAGATGAAGACACTGGAACCTAAAGTCATGAACTCTGGGAGCAAGAAGTTACCCCAAAGCTCATTAAATGGCAACTTTTATTTGACATATAGGGAAACTGAAGCTTGGTGAGATCAAGTGATCTCCCCATGACCATATTCTCTGCTCATTCAAAGAGTATTTACTGGGTGGTTACTGGTTGCCAAGCATCAGTCTAGGCGCTGGGAACCCATCAGTGAGCATACAATACCACTGGTCTCTGGAAGGGTACATTCTAGAAAGTCACATGCCAGGGGCACATGGGCAGCAGACTGGACCTCTTTCCCACAGCCTACTGGACACAGCTCCTGAGAAGAGGACCTTGTCCCAGATACCTGAACCAACTGAGGCACCCCCCATCCCAGGATGGTAGGACCCCCTCTCAGGTGAATATAAAATTGGAGTGTGGGCAACTCTATAATTCAAAGGAAACTGTAAATACCGCTGAAACTCCCTGAAGGGGAAATGACTCCTGAGAGGAGTTAGAATTACTTTCTTGGACCCGTTGCTGAGAAACACAAAACAATGTGGGCATCTTATTCTTCAAGAGAGAGCAAGCAGTTAGCCATAGGTGCAAATACAAGGGGACCCCGAAGGCTGTTGTCAAGTTGCCTTCATGATAAAGGATGTGGGTCAGAGACTTTCTGCTGTAAGAACCCAGGTTGTCCCAACGTCACTGGTTGGATCATGTAATGCTGAGGGCAAGGGTTGGGGGTGAGGCAGTGGAATGGATGGGAGTCAGAGGGGCCCTGAGAAAGTCAGAAATTCCATTCTAGAACTTGCTCACCAGTGGAAGAACTTCCTTGGCCCAAATAAGGAAACCAAGGACATTAAAAATGTCACCTCTCCATGGGCATCAGGTTGGTCCCCATTTATCTTCAACTCACCTCCAAGCAGGAGGGCCTGCTGTGTGCACTGCAGGCCTTTTTTTTGGGAAGTTCAGTCCCCCACAACCTTTCTGTGCAATGGTGACAAAAACAGCACTGGGGTGAGGATGGGGATGCTCACTTGGATGCAGCCATGAAGAATGAGGAAAAGCAGGTGGATGTTAACCTATGCTCACAGATTAGATGTTCATGTACATTCTTTCCTTCAAGAGATATTTGTTGAATATATGCTATATATCAGGCTCTGTTCAAGTCAGTGGGGATAAAATGGGAACAAGGCAGAAAAGTCCCTGCAGCCCATATTCTTGTGAGCTGTGTGACATGCTGATCCAGCTCAAATACATTTGTTTATATTTAAAGCTACATTTAGAGCACCTGACTACCAAATTCCCATGAACAGCCAGAAGTCACGACTGGATACATGATACTGATTCCCCCTTGCAGTTAGTTAGCTTGTACAAAAAGGTTAAATCAGTGATGCTGGGATTTCAGGGGTCCTATAGTGCCACCAAGCCCGTGCACACACATACAATTATCTTGCTCAAATTTAGGGACCTGGTCCAAAGGAGTCAGGCTACTGACTTCAGAGTGGTGTTAGGGCTCAAGGAGCAGGCGGGTGGAGGAGCCCAGGTAGGAGCTCACTAATCAGTCTCAACTCTGTGCAGAAGCAGAGGTGGCTCTGTGCTGAATGTGGCTGCCGTGACCCGGGATTCGGAGAGCAGGCAGCAGCCTGGGTGCTCTCGAGAGACCTTAATCCTGCCTCTGAAAAGCTGCTTAAAAATAATACTACTAAATAAATCTTCACTGTGGTTGGGAGAAGACCGGCATCTGTTCTCCTGCCCCAGACAAACAGGGAGAAGCTAGGGGCTGCAGTCAGGCAGGTGTTAGGTGTCCGTTGACAGCGTGGCCCGCGCAGCGTGTCCAGGTGGTCCTCCTACTCTCCGCTCTCCTGCCGTTCTGACCTCTGTCTTTAGCCGCACACACAGGTCATCATAGCCACTCAGGAGCTTGTGGTTGGGATGCACGTTCAATGTCAAGTGCCCTAGACTGGAGGCTGCAGGAGGACAAGACCATGCTCACTTTGGTCACCGCTGAACCCTCAGGGTCTGGTCAGTGCCTAAAATAGAAAAGGGACACTAACAGAGACATGGTGGAGGAATGAATGAAAAATGGACGGATGGAAGGATGGACGAAAGGATGGATGGATGGATGGATGGATGGATGGATGGATGGATGGATGGACGGACAGACGGATGGACAACAGCAGTATTTTGTGACTACAGAGATCATCAAACCTTGAGTGCCCAACCTACCTTCTCTGACATCATAGAGCCTGTAGGGACAGCACAGATGGCCCATAATGTTACAAGTCTTTTTGGTTTTCAATTATTTCAATTATATTTTATTATTTTATTTCAGGTCATTTTAAATTAACAAGTAAAAGTCATGCATTTACCCATAAAAATACTGTACAGTCTGCTTCTTAAGCCAGGTGGAAAGTATCCAGATATTCACCTTATTGCAATTATCATCATGTTGATCATTTTGGATATTATTTTTTATCTATTAAATATGTCACTTAAAAATTAATTTTGAAAAGAAACAAGAAGGTGCCACCGATCTTATCCACTGATGATGAGAGTAGTATTAAGTGCGTTATTTGCAAAGGGTGATTTCATAGAACAGTATTGTACACGGTAACATTTTTTGGACAAAAGCAAAATATGTTTTGAGAAAGTACGTGTGATCTGAAGCATCAATTCCACTTCCAGGAATGAATGTAAGTGAATAATTTAATATGTGCCAAAAGAAAGCCACAAGGATGTTGAACACACTGCCGCATGCAAGATGGAACAATGGAAACACCCCCGGCACCCAGTGATAGGGGTTATTGAAATTTGATAAGGCCCTCAAACAGTAAAATACATTTCTGGGGATAAATATGGAAGGTTGCCAACAATACGCTATTAAGTTTTCTTAAGTTACACAGAATATATATAGTAGAGTTCATTTTTGTAAAAAATATGCACATTTATAATATGTATGCATGGAAATATTTTGAAGTCTATATTCCAAGTCTATCTCACACACTTGGGTATTATTTTATATTTTGATATTGAGTATATATTACATTTACAATAAGGAGAATATCTTTTCATTTTGGAAAATATGAAATGAAATAACAATGCAGCTTTAAAAAGGAGGCTGCTGAACTTTACGGAAATGTCAAGTGTTTTTTGGTGAAAATTATATCAGCTTCATCGGTTTCTTCCTTGTTATCACAGGCACTAAGGGGTCACCACATATGCCTTTGAGGACTCAGCTTGGGAGAATAAGCTAGTTGGTACATAACAGGTTAACTTGTTCTGGTGGACAAAGCTGTCAACAAACTGAGTTTGTGGGCCTTGGGGGATGCACCAAGGAGGTGTTGATCTCAAAGTAGCAAGCCCCTACAGTCATTAAACACCTTTATTTTTCACAGGAAGATACTGAGGTTCAGAGAGGGTGGGTGACCGGCCAGATGTTGTGCAGCAACCTGAGACAGAGCCAGGACGTCCTGGACCCCAGCTCTCCATGCAGGAATGGCTTTGCATGGTGGTGTGCTGGACAAGGAACACCAGGGAGGCCGTGTGACACTCTTGCTCCCTCCCCTGCCCAGTCCCAGGAGGCAGGGGTCTTTCCCAGGCTCCTAGGACTTCATGCATTTCAAAAGCAGTTCATGCTGCTTGGTAATTTATATCCATTATCTTGTTAAATCTTCACTGTCACTATATTGGTAAAGACCGATTATCCCCATTTTACAGATGAGGAAACCCAATACCCACCAAGTGGCAGTTATATACTTTGGCTGCTGATCCTGTAGCAAGAGAAATGAAGCTACTGAAGAATGCTTTTTGCCATCAGAGTGCTTAGCAGATAGGCAAGGGCACCGGACAGATTCCTACCCTTCTTTTGACTGCCTCTCCCCCCGTCTTCTCATAATAAGACAAGTTCAGAATGGCTTCAGACTGACCCTGGTTGCTTCAAGCTTCAAGAGAGTCAAATTGCAGCTGAGGAGGAAAAAAATGTTGGCTACTTGAAATGCTCAAAGTTGGGGGAGAGGAGCCAAGAATCTAGACAGCAAGTTTTCTCTGGGATCCTGATGGCTGGCAACCTGGAAGAGCAGGTATCTCTAGGAAAATGTCCTTACGAGGACACGCACGTCTCTTAGAGCCTTTGAAAGGCATCTTCCTCTTTTCTTTTCTTTTTTTAAAATATTTTTATTTATTTCTGAGAGAGAGAGAGAGAGAGAGTGAGCAGGGGAGGGTCAGAGAGCGAGCGAGACACAGAATCTGAAGCAGGCTCCAGGCTCTGAGCTAGCTGTCAGCACAGAGCCCAACACAGGGCTCAAACCCACAAACCGTGAGATCATGACCTGAGCCAAAGTCAGACGCTTAACCAACTGAGCCACCCAGGTGCCCTGCATCTTCCTCTTTTCACATGCTGGGTGACTTCAGCTGTCCTGGGTGCCCTGTGGCCTCTGTCGTCATGGCTATGCAGTGCGAGCCCTATCCAGCTGGAGTGGAGTGTTTGTCCTGAGGGCGTGGAGTATTGCTGCATCCCTGACGCTGGCAGTGTTCACCCCACTGGAGAGAGGTCACATCATCTTGTCTCTACCAATGCCATGTCTGGGGTGGGGGACACCTTACTTGGCAGAAAAGACTCCATTTGAAGGCAGCGAAGTTGTCTCCTTCCTCACATGGCTGTAGATCCATGATGGAACAGCCCTGCTCAGAGAGGAACAGTCCTGAGTGTGAATGGAATTGGGGTCTGCACCCACAAGCGAGGGTGGTAGCATTTTGGGCTCCACAGGCCAGTAGTTTGGACTCTAATCCATCTGGGATCCTCACCCAGCTCTGTGATCTTGAGAAGGTCAGTCTCTCCATACCTCAGTTTTCTCCTCTCTAAGAAGACAGTTGCATGATTATCTCCATGGAAGATGGGGCTGAGTAGGAAAAGGATCTGTGGTGTAAAATGCTGGCCCCTGGTTCAAGGTCCAGCTAGTGTTCATTGCATATTGGGGGCAGCCATCAGTTGGGGGCCCAGAAACAAGAGGAGGAGGGGCCAGAGTGGGGCCACTGGCTGGAACAGAAGAGGGAAAAGTGATGTCAGAGAGGATGCATAAGCCATCTTAGGTGTCCGCAAGGGCGACTCCAGGCATACTGGCCAGTACATGGGCATACAGGGCCCCAGGGCAAGCCATCGTCCTGCTGTCAGCATAATTTGTAACTTCTGGGTTTCTTCTTCGTTAGTCTGCAAGCTGAGCAACTTGAATAAAATGATCCTCTCACCCCCTTGAAGCTCTGTGATGTAATGATTTTTGTCAAACTTATTGACAGGAGATTCCTGAATCGCATACACTCCAGAACATGATTAGGTCTTTCCCACATGTTCCTTGTGCCTGAGCGCAGCTATAACCTGCTCTCAGATGAATTTTTTTACATTTATGGGTAATTTGCTTTGTTTTAGGCAGTGCAAAGTGAGTCATTTTTGATATTTTGTGATGAAATATTTTTATGATTATTTTCTTGTGAATTTTAATTAAGCTGTCCTTTGTTCATCAATAACTGGTTCACCTCCTCTCTTTATCTTTATATTTATAATTATATTTAAAAAATCAAAGTACCATATGAAAATAGAAAATAGTAAAATAGAAAAAATATTCCTATTCTGTAATCTGATAATATGTTTATGTGTTACTATATAGTCTTATTCTTTTTTTGCAAATATGATCATATAATATTTATACAATAGATGTGTTCTATAATTTGCTTTTTTCACTTAAAAAGAATGAGGTAGATGTTAGAAGTATTGACTTTAGACTCAAGTTACAGTGTTACCAGTTGTATAGTATTCTTTTATGTGCAATGATCTATTTAACCAACCTGGTATTGATGCCCAAGCACACAGTATATTAGGTTGTTGTGAGCTTCTGTTACTTCTAACAATGCCACCCAAATATCTTTTGTGTGCAATACAATTGTATTTGTACAATAAATTCATAGAAGAGAAATAGCAATTGATTTTTAAAATAGATTTGTTTGGAATAATATTTACAAAATCTTAAATGGTACGACTCATGGGAAAAGGGACTTTTTCATCAAGTGCCAAAGGAGAAGGAACCTTGCAACCTGATGAAGATAATTATCAGGCAGATGGAATGGATTTCTAGGAAGCATTTTCCTGGGCCAAGGTTTGCAAGTAAACGCTTCCTGGGGTAACAGGGAGACGAATGCCCGCCTCGGGCATCTGCAGGTGCAGGAGACCTGGAGGGCTGTGTGGGTGATCCGATGTGCATCAGAGTGGACGTTCAGGAGACTCAGCCAGGATGCAGCCTCCTAGAACATTCATAGGGTGCCAGCTGTTTACCCAGCTGTAGGCCAGAGGACTCCAGCCTGTGATTTAGAATGGGCCGTGCTGGCTGGTGGTCTGGGGCTCTGGGACACCGATGCAGCACACAGTTGGGTCAGGTGTCGTTTCTGGCTCTGAGGAACTAGGTCCGGGCAGTTTGGGGAACTGGAGACTTGAACACCAAAGTTCTCTCTGTGGCTTCCCAAGTGGGCCAGGGCAGTGCATTCAGATGGCTTCTGATGTGGGAAGCTGCTGTGATCCTCTCTAAAGGAGAATCAGGACCTTCTCTCTCCCTGACATTGTGACCTGTGTCCTTGATGCTTCAGGAGTGGGCTTCAGAGTCCAAATGTCACCTTGGAGCTGTGATCAGGGACTAAAACTGTCACATGGCCACTTGGGAGGGGTGTGGGTTGTTGCCTCAAAGCCCAGAGGCAGCCGCAGAAGTGGCGAGGGCCAGGGCACGGACCACCCCATCCCTGTCTGATCTCCACTTGTTTTGCTCGCTGCAACATTGTGGTTGCTTGCGATGTTCCATGGATAGAGCAGCTGGGAAGGGGCTGCTTCTGGACTGCAATGGCATAACTACATGTTTTCCTTTCCTGTTTTCTCACTCCCCACATACACAGCCAACCCCCCTGCCCCTTCCCAGCTCTTGGGAAGATTTAAGGTAGCTTACAAAATTAAACCAAGAGTTCTTTTTTTAAATGTTTATTTATTTCTTTTGAGAGAAAGAGCTGGAGCAGGGGAAGGGCAGAGAGAGAGAGAGGGAGAGAGAATCCCAAGCAGATTCTGCATTGTCAGTGCAGAGCCCAGTGTGGGTGGGGCTCAAACTCACAAGCTGTGAGATCATAACCTGAGCCAAAATCAAGAGTTGGACACTTAACCGACTGAGCCACCTAGGTGCCCCAGACTAGGAGTTTTTGCCCTCTGAGAGGTGGGCTCCAAATTGGGATCTGAGCTTTCTAGCAGTCAATACAAAAATGGAAACATGATTAAGTATGTGATTCACTAAGACCCGTGAAATACATCTTGTGCTCTTCCCATGTGATTTTTTTTTAATGTTTTATTTATTTCTAGGAGAGAGAGAGAGACAGCGTGAGCAGGGAGGGTCAGAGAGAGAGGGAGTCACAGACTAAAACAGGCTCCAGGCTCTGAGCTGGCAGTCAGCACAGAGCCCGCAGAGAGAGAGGGAGTCACAGACTAAAACAGGCTCCAGGCTCTGAGCTGGCAGTCAGCACAGAGCGCGACGCGGGGCCCGAACCCACAAACCGCGAGATTGTGACCTAAGCAAAAGTCGGACGCTTAACCGACTAAGCCACCCAGGCGCCCCTCTTCCCATGTGATTTGTAATTACTTTTTATGAGTTTGTATTTAAGGAGCTTCAAATGTATTTTTGTATAGCTAAGTTCTCCTCCTAACTCTGCTTCTTAAGAGTTTGTGGCCAGGCCTTAACATCTTTGATACTCAGGTTTTGTATCTCACAAATGGCAAAATAATTCTTGTCAGGCCTCTCTGACAGGGCTATCACGAGGACCCAATGAAACATGTTAAGGGAAGTTTTTTTTTTTTAATTTTTAAAATGTTTTTTATTTATTTCTGAGAGAGACAGCATGAGCAGGGGAGGGTCAGAGACAGAGGGAGATACAGAATCCGAAGCAGGCTCCAGGCTCTGAGCTGGCTATCAGCACAGAGCCTGACACAGGGCTCAAACCCACCAACCATGAGATCATGACCTGAGCCGAAGTCGGACACTTAACTGACTGAGCCACCCAGGCGCCCCAGAATTGTTATCTTAACTGATTAAGCAGCTCATGGTAGTGGTCTGAGATGAGACTTGTATACTTAGGTTGGCCATCAGCTATGATGACAGTGGAACAGGTTTTGCTTCACTATCATGTAAGGCAAGTGCCTCAGAGCATTCATCCAACTACTCATCCATGCATTCAACCATCCATCCATCCATCCATCCATCCATCCATCCATCCATCCATCCATCCATCTCTCCCTCCATCTACCCATTTGTCCTTCCTTCCTTCCTTCATTCCATTCCTCCACCCATTCCTCCATCAATTCCTCCATCAATTCCTCCATCCATTCCTCCATGGATTCCACCTTCCCTTCCCCTCTCTATCCATCCATTCATCCATCCACATGATACATATTTACTGAACACCTACTATGTGCTAGGCATTGTGCATACAAAGATGAAAGACAGAAGTATAGTCCCATCCCCTCAGTATTTTCTTTTTTTAATATTTATTTATTTTAGAGAGAGACAGAGAGAACAGGGGAAGGGCAGAGAGAGAGGGAGATAGAGGATCCAAAGGTGGCTCTGCACAGCAGAGAGCCTAATGTGGGGCTCAAACTCATGTAACTGTGAGATCATGACCTGAGTTAGGTAGGACATTTAATGGACTGAACCACCCAGGAACCCCAGTATTTTCCTTCCAGTAGAGAGACAAACAAGTACACGGACATTACAACACATCCTTTCCCTTTTTAACAAAAAAGAAAAGAAAATAATATTTCTAATTTACTTAGATCTTAAAAATGGACCTAAATAATATATGCCTTTTGTGCAGTGCTGGGGACAGGTAACCATACTTCCATCTGGCAGAACAGTTGCAAGAAGCTGGCAAGGCTGGTCCACCTGCCCTGAGGCTGGGCTGGCACCTATGGGACTCACAGGGGACCCCCTCAGGGCTGGAGAGCATGAGAAGTTCGTAGATAGCTTTTCTGTCACCACATTCCATTTCAGGACACCCCAGTGAGCCGATCTGGGATATGTAGTTTTGCATGAATAGGGAGCAGAGTAGAAGCTTAGTTGTCAAAACAGGAAGAAAGAGAGCTTCATGTTATCTCAGGCTTTTAAGACAAATGGGGTTCTTAGGCCTGCATCCCTTAGGACACATCTTCTCCAGCGGCCACCTGTTTTGTTTGCCTCTTTAAGGACTGAACAATTCTTCCTAAACCAAGGGCAGGTCTGTCTGCTCACTGTCATTGCTGCAGTGGGTGGAGGGGCAGGCAAGGGCTCACATATGCAGGGCTACTCCTGGGGGGGGTGGGTACTGCCTCCAGCCCTGAGAACTATCATGCCAGGGTTAATGTATTCTTCTGAGACTTCTCAAAATTTAGGCCCTACCAAATGTGGCATCATTGAGATGCCTCTATTATTTATTCATACTGTGTTTGCTGATCTCAAAAAGCTTTTCAATCAGTCATTTATTTGCTATATTTTCATGAAGGGCTATTATATGTGTCCTGTTCTCAGCTTTCCTGCCTTTTAACACATAGACCACCCATGTAAAATAGAATAGTCATTGCCAAGAAAGGGGAAGCCAGGGGGCCCCTAGAGTTACTGGGAGCCATTCCAAACCCTATCTGGTAGAATAAGCTACCTGGCCATTTGACTCTGTAGGAAGTCTGTCCTCTGAGGTGATGAGAAGTGGTACTGATTCCTGGAGTCTCCTCTCTCTGCTCCCTTCCTTGTGGCTCTGGCAGAAATCTGAAGTGCAGGGCGGGGGAGCATGAAAGCCCAAGGCCTCAAGGCCACTCAGTTTACCAACGGGCATCACAGAAAAGCTGCCCTTGGGCCCCTCTTACACTTATTACAGTACATTAGAACCCTCTATTCTGTTCAGTTGACAAAGACAGAAATAAAAAGGGTCCTTTCTAAAATGCAGTCATATAAACCATGTTGGTACACTTAGCACATAATCCTTAATTACTTCCATACTTTTATGTATAAAGAGCTTTGAATGCATTTTTGGATACTTAGTAAACTAAATAAATCAGGAATTATTCCTCTGTAAATTTGGGCAATATGTATAGGGGAGGGTTAGCTTGAAGGTTGGTGACATGGTACATATTATTTCTGAATAAATTTACTTGGAGTCATTGATCCACTGAGTGTCAAATAAAATGTGATACCCACAAAATTCATGTGTGACCCTGACATTTTTCCAGTACTTAAAGTAATTGCCCTTCTGTTTAATAACAGTGTTTATAAAATTACTTTCTGATTGGCTAGGTCCATGGCACACTCGTGTCAATAATCTGCTGCAAATATATGCCTGTGGCCTTTGGCCTTGGTTTTCAAAATAATTTTCATCTCTTAAGCGTGAACTGGTGGCGCCCTGGGAGCTAGGAGTCAAAGCTCCAATGCACCAACCTTCTCCTGCTGTTTGGTCCTGGGCATTCTGGAACACTTATTTCAGCGTCTGGGGTTTGCACACTGAATTAAGGATGGGTCTTGGGTCCTTGGTGATTGCCGCATCTTCCTAAAGGGATTTGAGATCATGAAATGAGCAGTCCATCTTAAGGATTTAGTGCTTTCACGTGACACCTTGTAGTGACGTTTATTCTCCAGACTTTACAGATTGAGAGATGGGAAACTGTGAATGAATGAATGAGTCACTTTCCAAAACCACTCAAGTGAAGAGGATCTAGATGGTTTTAGAATGTGCCCCCTTCTCCAAACCCAACAGGATGTTGAGACCCTTGGCTGTAAGTATGTAAATTTAAGGCTGGGCTCAAACCCACTCTTGAGGCTACCCCGACAACATTTCTATTCTCAAGGGACTTCCCTAAATATGGCGGCACCACCATTTGTGGGTTTTTTTGGTTTTTTTTAAAGATTTTATTTTTTTAAAATGTTTTATTTATTTCTAGGAGAGAGAGAGACAGCGTGAGCAGGGGAGGGTCAGAGAGAGAGGGAGTCACAGACTGAAGCAGGCTCCAGGCTCTGAGCTGGCAGTCAGCACAGAGCCCGACACGGGGCTTGAACCCACAAACCGCGAGATCATGACCTAAGCGAAAGTCGGACGCTTAACCGACTAAGCCACCCAGGCGCCCCACCACCATTTGTTAACCAGAGAGAAGGAGCACCTGCTTGCACCTCACTGGGACCCCTGGGTGTGGGGTATGCTGGTGGGGAGTGACCAGAGCTTGTCATCTCAGAGGAAGGCTGACCAAGTCTCGAGGAAGAGAAGCCATATTACTGGGATTTTCTCCTCTGACTGAATGACTTGTTGATCTGTCAACTGTCTTGTATCTTTCATTGCTCATCCCAGTGGCACTTCCTGGAACAAGGTTTTAAAATTACCTTTTAAACTTTTTATTTTGCAATACTGTCAGACTTACAAAAAGAGGTGTAAAAATAGCACAAAATTCCCTAAATGCCAACATCTTACATTTCCTTAGTTTGATTATCAAAACCAGGAGATTAACCTTGATGCAACGTTATTAACTAACGTTCAATTTTATTCCTTCAACCTTATTCAAATTTACCCAGTGTCCTACCAATATCCTTCTTGTGGGCCAGGCTCCAATCCAGGTCTCACATGGCATCTAGTTGTCCTGTGTCCTCAGCCCCCTCCAGCCTGGGACTGTTCCTTCATGACCTTAACTCGTCTGGCCGGCTCTTATGTAGAACATGGGTCTGGCTGCTATTTTTTCATGATTAGATTGAGGTTACACATTTCAAACAAGATGTCATGGGAATCCTGTCGTGCCCCTTCAGTGCATCATATTAGAAGGCCTATGAGGCTCATGGGTCTCTTTCTAAGTTTGATCACTTGGGTAAGAAGGGACCTTCCACATTTCTCAGCTCTAGAGTTACTATTTTTTCCTTCATAATGAAGAAGTATCTTCTGGGGAGCTACTTGGAGACAATGCAAATATCCTTTTGATTCTTATACTCTGCCCCTTAATTTTTTAAATTTTATTATTTTTATTTATTTATTTTTTTACAAATAGTTTATTGTCAAGTTGGTTTCCATATAACACCCAGTGCTCATCCCCACAAGTGTCCTCCTCCATGCCCATCCCCCCCTCCCCCCACATCCATCAGTCCTCAGTTTTTGTCAGCATTCAAGAGTCTCTCATGGTTTGCTTCTCTCCCTTTCCCCCACCATTTCCGCCCTTCTTCTCCCCCTTGTTCCTCCGTCAAGTTCCTCCTAATCCTCCTATACGTGCAAACATAGGATATTTGTCCTTCTCTGACTGACTTATTTCGCTCAGCATAACACTCTCAAGGTCCATCCATGTTGCTACACATGGCCAGATTTCATTGTTTCTCATTGCCATGTAGTTTCCATCGCATAGATAAACCACATCTTCTTGGTCCATTCGTCCGTGGATGGACACTTAGGCTCTTTCCATGTTTTGGCTATTGTTGAGAGTGCTGCTGTGAACATTGGGGTACATGTACCCCTATGCATCAGCACTCCTGTATCCTTTGAGTAAATTCCTAGCAGTGCTATTGCTGTCTGCCCCTTAGTTTTTATGTGCATTACTAGAGCTTGGCTATAATGATGATTACTTATGATGTTCTAATTGTGGTTTTTAAATTTTCTTCCTTTTGTGTACTCCTGAATATTTCTTTTTTAATGTTTATTTATTGGGGTGCCTAGGTGACTCAGTTAGTTAAGCATCTGACTTGGGCTCAGGTCTTGATCTGTGGTTCATTGGTTTAAGCCCGGCTTTGGGCTCTGTGCTGACAGCTCCCATCTTGGAGCCTGCCTCAGACCCTGTGTTTCCCCCTCTCTCTGTCCCTCCCCTCCTCAAACTCTATCTCTTTCTGCCTCTCAAAACTGAATAAATGTTTTAAAAAAGTTAATGTTTGTTTATTTATATTGAGAGAGAAAGAGAGTGTGAGTAGAGGACAGGCAGACAGACTGAGGGAGAGAGAGAATCCCAAGCAGGCTCCTCACTGTCAGCACAGGACCCTTCTCACGGTTCAGTCTCATGACCTGTGAGATGATGACCTGAGCCGAAATCAAGAGTCAGACACTTAAGTGATTGAGCCACCCAGGCACCATTGTAATCACACATTTCTTAAATTGGAATTCTTCTGTAAGGAAAGGCTATCCACTCCCATTAGTTATTGAGTTGTGGTTTTTTTCATCAGTATGGATTCACTGATATTTATGTTATTCTATGGGTTATAAATCCATTATTATTATGATTTAGTTGCTGAAATTGTCAGAGCACTGGCCATTGGGGGCACCTTCAAACTGGCCTTTGGACGTGGCTCCATCATTTTTGAGCACTCCAGAAGGGCATTTTGTTTATTTGGATACATGCACACAGTGCAAACTCAAACTGTAGAAAAAGATGTACCAGTATAATGAGAAGTGAGTCTTCCTCTTTCTTACACTCTTAGTTCAGGCCCATTGACAACTACCATAGATAATGTGTATATTTCAATAAATTTTCTAGCAAATATGTATGTGTATATATTAATTTTAAATGCAAATTGAAGCATATTATGCACACATTCTATACTTTGTTTTGTTCCTTATCAATATGGCATACATATCTTTCCAAATCTTCCATATTTTTGTTAATAGTTACAGAGTACCTAATTTCTTTGTAGCTGTTTAACATGGTTTACTCAACCAGTCCCCTGTTGATGAGTAACTAAAACTATGAACATATGTGTATTTATAGATATGTGTGTGTATATATAATCTAATATCTACATGCATATTACATTGTATATGTAATATAATTACATATACATATATACATTACATATATACTTAATTTTCTTCTTTTATAACTTGCCACGAGACACAGAGACAGAGACAAAGGGGAGAGAATGAGAGGCTCTCATACAAGTTCCAAGAAATATAAATGCTCAAAGATGGAAACCTTTACCCATCTGATAGGTTTCTCATTGTTTTTCTTTGCATGTCTTTAATTATGAGTGACACTGAGCATCTTTCCATATGTGTAGAAGTCATTTCTATTTCTTTCTCTGTGAATTGCCTTTTCATATCATTTGCCTGTTTTATTTTTCCTATTGAATGATTGATATCTTTCTCACTGATTTTCAAGAGCGTATTATATATTAAGGAAATTAGCCCTTCTCTGTCATTTGTGTTATAAATATTTTTCCTAGTTTGTCATATGCCTTTTGATTTTGTTTATAATTTTTTTTATCATAATGAGGTTTGAGATTTTTTTTAATACTTAGATTTATCTGTCATATTATGGCTTCTGTAACTTACTCACTTTTAAGTTTTATATTAACCTGCATGTAATCATTTTGATTTTTCTTTGACTTTTAGATCTTGAGTAATCTTGATTCTATTTTGGTGTAAGAAATGAATAAAGAGGTTTTATCCTCCTCTTAAGCCAGTGGCTAGCCAGTCGACTAGACACCATTTATTAAATAATTCTTCTTCCTCTAGCTGATTAAAAAAGACAACTTTATCATTTACTGAATTCTCAGGCACATTTTTGTTTGTTTCTCTCCTCTATGTTTTGCTCAACTGGCCTGTCTGCTATTTCTACACCTGTTCCAAAATGTATTAATGACTCTATAATTCGGTGTAACATCTATGAAGGCTTACTATTTTTCTTTTTCAGAATTTTACCGTCTAGTTTCATACTTATTTTTATATAGTCTTTAGTCTTAGTTTAAAAATTATTCTCCCCACAAAAGACTCAGCAGAATTTTTTGGAGGGATGAGTAAATACAATGTAGAGGGACAATTAGCATTGTTATAAATTTAGAGTCTTATGTCCGAGAGCTAAACGGGGCTTTCTGTGTATGTTGCTCAGTCATTCTTAACAATTGTTTTTTTGCTTTCATTTGTTTTCATTGGCCCTAAAATTCACATGTAAGTTTATTTCTAGGTATTCCCTCTCTTTCTGTCTCTCTCACAACGTACTACACTGTAAATCAAATCTCTTCTTTAACTGCATTTTCCTAATTGGTTATTGTTTGAGTTAATCGAAACTACTGATTTTTGTATACTCCTTTTACACTTAGCCACCTTGCTGAATTGTCCTATTGTTTCTCATATTTTTTTTCAGCAGTTTCCCATAAGTGTTCTGGTACGGAATCTTAGTACCTGCAAATAATAGTAATCTTCCCTCTTTTTAACAAATTTAGAACCTTCTATTTCTCTTGCACTGCGATGACTAATATGTTTAAGAAAAGGGTTGAGTGCAAGCAGTTTTGGTAGTTGGCCGGTTTGTACCTGTGATCTGAGCGTCTCAGCTGTGAGCATCTTGTCACATACGTGCTGCAGAAACCCTTCTACGACACTCTGGTTAATTGTTTATTTTGATCAGGGCTTTGTGTTTAAATTTATAAATGCCTCATGCCATTTGCGAAGATGATATTTCTCTCCGTTTGATATAATTTTAAAATATTAAGATAGTGAATCATCTTAACAGATTTCCTTATATTAAAACACATTTTTATTTAAAGAATCTACCATTCGATCGAGACCTGTTTCTCTTTTCAATGTACCAGTGCTGAAGTCTACTTTTTAAAAATATTTCGGAGGACTTGATGCATCGCTGCTCAAAAGTGTTGATTGATTTATGACTTTTCTTTTTTTTTTTTTTTTAGGTCTTGATCAAATTTTGGTATCAATGTTATACCACCTTCAAAAAATAGTTAGGAGATTTTTCTTCTCTCTTTAAGGTCTTGAACAGTTAAAATAGCATTGGTATCATCTGTCTTTTGAAGGATTGATAGAATGAACCTGTGAAAACATCTGGGCCTCGTGCATTTTAGAGATGGCTCTGTGACAACTCTATCAGTGTTTTGGGGTTTGTTTGTTTTTTTCTTCTTTTTCCCATGGTAATTGGCCTGTTTAAGTTCTTTCTCTTCTGGGGTTAATGTTGGTAATTCCTACTGTCATGAAAATGTTTCCATTTGGGGTGCCTGGGTGGCTCAGTCAGTTAAGTGTCCTACTTTAACTCGGGTCATGACCTCGCAGTTCTTGGGTTTGAGCCTCACATCGGGCTCTGTGCTGAAAGCTCAGAGCCTGGATCCTGCTTCAGATTCTAGGTCTCCCTCTCTCTCTGCTGCTCTCTCTCTCTCTCTCAAAAATAAATAAAACATTAAAAAAGTATCCATTTTATCTGCTTAAAATAATTAATGAAACAATGTGTTCTTTCCTATAGCTTTTGTATTTCTTCTTCTGTGGATATATCTGTATTATTTCTAATTTTGTGGATTTGTGCATTCCTTCTTTTTTTTAAATTTTTTTTTAGCATTTATTCAGTTTTGAGAAACAAAATGAGTGGGGAGGGGCAGAGAGAGAAAGAGACACAGAATCTGAAACAGGTTCTGAACAGTCAGCACAGAGCCCGATGTGGGTCTCGAACCCACAAACCGTGAGATCATGACCTGAGCTGAAGTCGGATGCTTAATCTGGCTGAGCCACCCAGGCGTCCCTTGTGTATTCCTTCTCTTGTCTTTATCGACAGCTCGGTTTCTCAACCTCAACAACTCTGACATTTTGGGTTGGGTAATTCTTTGCCGTTGTGCTGTCCTGGGCACTGGGGAATGTTTAACTGCGTCCCCGGACTCTGCCCATGATGTGTTCTAGCAGCTTCACATCTGTGACATCCAAAAATATCTCTAGACATCACCAAATGTCACCCAGGGGAGCAACTCATCCCTAGTTGAGAACTACTGAGATAGCTAGAGATTAATCTATTTCGTGTATCCCCTTACAAATGTATATATTCATTAGAATTTTTTTAATTAATATCTGCTGTTACTTTAATTTTTTTTTTTTTTTTTTTTTTTTTTTTTTGGTTTTCTTGGATATATATGGTTCCTCCTTCTCTTCCTTGTGAATTGAATGCTTGGTCTACTTGCTTACTGGCATTCTTACTGAATAGCCTAGATTTTTAAGGTTATGTTCCCCCCTGTTCTTTAACCCCTTTGGCATGCAGTGATATTTTCTAAACCAGAGATTTAGCAATATTCCTTTACTTGTTACCTTATCCCACATGATTTTCATCTTTCAAAGGTTTTCAGTGCTTTGTTTGCTTATTTGTTTGTTTTGGTTCTATTTTACTATTTTGAGTATAATATATAGAACCACACGCCATGTTGCTCAGAGATCCACCTACTTCGAGTTTTGGTTTTGTACCTGATTTCTTTGCGATCAGTTGTTGTGTTCATATTCTACAGGTACATGACAAGAGCGGACATTTTCTATTTTAAGATAATGAAGTTTGATGGATTTCTATTAGATTTACCTTATCAATTGTGCTACATATATATATATTTTTTTGCCTGACTAACATTTACTGATTTGTGATGAACTGAGCATAAGCCAAAGTTTTCTATTACTATTTTGTTTTGGTGATTTTTGCTTTTTTAAAGACAATATATTTTTTGGAGTGTTTTTTTTCTTTTTCTTTTTTTTGTTTGTTTGTTTGTTTGTTTGCTTGTTTGTTTTCTGCTTTGTGAATTGTTTCGAGGCTCCATGATGCAGTCAGATCATTGCGTCTTGTTCAGGTGGCCATTATGAAGTGTCTCTTTTGCTCTGGTGAAATATTTTCACCTTACATTTAAACTTACCTGATAAAATTATCAAAACCCTACTTCCTTGCATATTATGTGTTCATGCTAAGATTTTGCCAGTGACCTTAATTTTTATCTTTCTAAGGCACCTTGCTTTAGGTCAGTCCCATATACAGGGTAACATTTTGTTTCGCTTTTAACATTCAGTGTAAGTGGATTCTCTTTTAAGAAGTAAGAATAACCTACTTATACTTACTGATATAAAAATGGATTTGGTTCTAGTTCTGTCATTTTACTTATTTTTTCTGCCGTTATTTTGTTTCCTATTTTGATATACTATCTCAGCTTTCTTTGTTTTGTTATTTGTATGCTTTTTATGGTGTATTTTTCCATCCATAGTATGGAAAAGTAGTGTTTTAAATATTCTGGCTGTTACCTCTTACATACATTTATACATTTTAATGATATTCTCAAAACTTTTTTTTACTTTATTATTTTTTGTTTTGTTTGCTTATTTTTGTGTTTGTTGTTATTTTAATATGGAATCCACAGGTGTTGGGGTTTTTTTTGTTTTGTTTTTATTCATGAAATCTAAAATGCACCAGGTTTCCTAAGACTCAGTATGCTATTTCAATCTAAAGATTGCATTCCTTTATTTGAAGACAGTTTTCTTTTATTATATCTTTGATTTTTTTGTTACTTTTATAAAATATTATGTTCTTCACATATGCCAGTTATACGCATGCTGAATTTCCTTTGCCTTGCCTTTCTTTTTTTTTTTTCATTAATTTTAGTTCTTGACAAGTTAAATTTTATTTTGCTGGATTTTCTCAAGGGCTTCTTCTATATCCCTTTGTTGTCAGTAGGGTCTGTGCAACTGATTCTGCTTCTAAAGACTTCTTTTTAAAAAGTGACCTTATTTTATTTTTTATTGTGGCTAAGTGGCTTTATTTTTTCTTCCATTCCTCTCCGAGCCTTTCTCCTGTTTGATCATCTACATTTTGATTCTTCACTTCTCTTTTTTATGCTCTGTTTCAAAGACCTTCTCTTTCCTTTATTGTACATGTGAGCTGAGCATTACTGCCTGACATGTTCCAACACGTTCCTACCCTTTCCTGGAGAAATTGCTGTCTTGATATGTATTCTCTCTCTTTTTTTTAATAGTTGTATTTCTGATGCCTTTTTTCCTGGTGTCAGCAGGAACAAAAGCATTTGCTGAAGGAAACGCCTGGAGGAAATGGGATTCGGGAAATTGGGTTGGAAAGAGGCTGAGGCCTTGAATGAGCAATAAGAGGCCTCCACTGTGTCAGGGTGGGAGTCAAAAACAGGGTCAAAAAGTGGGAATACCATCTGTGCACACACCCCTGTTTCCCTTACTCCCAGGCCTCGGGCAATGCCTTCCCCTCTGAACTTCGGACACTACCTTTTCTCTCCTTCTTGTATGCTCTGCACTTCGTATTTAATATGAGAGTAATGTATGCACTTGCCTCATCCCCAAGTTTGCTTCGGCCCCTTGAAAGCAGAGACTGTCCCCATGGTGCCAAGGGGAGAACCCAGGTCCCCAAGCAGCTCAATGCATGTTCTTCATTAGAACAAAAGTGTGTGTGGCCTTTGGTCAGTGCTGTTGTCTCCCAGAGAAGGGCGAGGTCTGTTAGGGATAAATTAATCAGGGAAGACTTCCTGCAGGAGGGAGTGTCGGTTGGGGTCAGGAAGGCAAAAACAGAAAAGCCCAAGCTCACAAACTCAAATGCATATTCAGTCACTACTCCACCCCGCACTCCCAGTGTTTTGTTCTGCTCTATTTCCCCCCATAGTGCTTTTCACTTTCTAGCACACGTGGGAATCGTTCATTTCTCACATCTACCTATTTGGTAATTTCCCGTACTCGCTGAAAAGAGGCACGCTCCACTGGGGGGACGACAGTTCTGTTTGCTTTGCTAGCTGATGTATCACTGGCACCTAGAGCAGTGCCTGGCACACAGCAGGCGCTCAGTAAATATCTGCTGAAGGAATAAATGCCCAGCGACGCCAGGCAGGTGGCATGAATGAGTGATACGGGCTTGCTATTTGCATATATGCATATTGGGATATTCTCCACTTCCACAGAGAAGGGGTCTTTGTTGTAATTACTTAAAGCATGCTGTCTCACATCTGCCTTTTTTCAATTCTATTTTTCTTAAATATTTACTTGTTCATTATTTTTTTAGGAACAAAAACATGGTACACAGAAATGTGTTGTGTATCATTTATTTATTTATTTATTTTACCACGATGAAAAGAGCCCTCCCAACGCAAGGCTGAGTGCTGGCTGACACTCAGAGGATGTACAGAAGGGAGTGGCAGGAGCTGTGGAGTGAGCGCCCTGCCTGGATGGGCTGCCTTGACTCTGCTCCCACGGTGTCACCAGAAGGGAAGGCTAGGCGGGTGTTACCACAGCTGCCCATTTTTGTAAAGGGAGCCAGACATCTGGATCTTTATGTGAAACTTCATTGCTGCTTAAATGTTGGCTCAAATATTAACAACAACAACAACCACAAAACCCCAACTGTACGTTGGTGACAAACCAAATAAAACACACTGGGTCCCAGAGCGGTCAGTGAGGCTTGGTTTGACTCCTGCTCAGCCAGCGAATGGAAGCCTCGCAGGAGCCAGATTCTCTGCTTTTCCTCTGCCATCCTGGGATCTGTGTGCGCAGTCCCCACTCAGAGACTGCTCCTTCCCTGGGCCACTGTGCAGAGTCTAAATGTCACCCACACGTAGAGCCATGGTGGCTCCAGAGCCATCGTGGTGAGCTGTCTAAAGGGGTGTCAACTCATTGGACAGGTTATAATTTCAGTCAATGTGTTCTTGTCTTATTTTAGTTCAACATCATTTCCCAGTTGCAAACCTTTTGAATGACACACGAAATGCAAAACAACATAAAAGGTCCTCCCTGAGGCAGATCTGTGTCCGTGTAGAACTTTAATTATTCTTTTTGAATCTTCCACATAATGTGCTACCCCAATTCTGGCAAAAAAAAAAAAATTAAGTCTGATGGGAAAGATTTGTGTCACCTGTACTAGGATGTTATTTTTTTTTATGATAGTCTTTATATTTTTAGAAGCACTGAACAAAAGGAAGGGCCCTTCTAATCAAGAGTATTCTTTAGATATGGAGCATCAGACAATATTTGTGATAAATAGAAACTAACTGCTCTTGTAGTCTTCTGCGGTGACATTTAGAATATCACGTTTGTCTTTCGAAGGTATTTTTAGTTTAAGGTTTGAAGCACAGTCTCTATCGTACTTGCTGGGTGGGGGAGGGGTGGCAGAGTGCCTTCAGCAGGTACCAGGTTAAAAAGTAAAATGTTCACCGAAAATGAAGTGGCTTAGATTTGGGTAGTTTATTTTCTTTCATAGATCATCATGGATGATTCAAAGTCCCCGCTGGGGGAACTGATCTCCTGTCACAAAATCCTCTGGGTCATCTCTCCAGAGTATCAGGAGAGGGTGTGGGGATGATGCTTGGCCTTGCCTGGTCCCAAGCGGACTGTGTGGAGCCCCCCTCCTCGGAGGGGGCACTCAGAGGCTGAAACCAAGTCTCATTTTCCCTCTCCAGACTCATCAAACAGTCCATATTAGATGAAATCTAAGCCCAAGAGAGCTCCATTTTCTTTGAAAGCTATCCAGGGCGGCCTCTAAGCGCCAGACCTAAAAACAATATCTTTACAACCGCCAGCCATAATTCAGCGTGATAATGTAACTATGTTTTTGTCTTAAGCCTGACAGCATGTCAAGTTATGATAGACATAAAGCTGAGGTGGAGGGCGGTGGCAGTGGGCACCAGCCCCGAGGCTGGGGGGCCAATGGGCGCTGCTGGGGGGACCCCTCGCCCTGTCATCTGACCGCACCTATGCTCCCAGGTCTTCCCCTGGGTCACACCCTTCTCTCAGCGCCCCAATCCTTGATGAATTTGTGTTTTAAACCAATGCGGTTTAAAACAGTCCCCAGACAGTGTGCAGCGCCCTTCGGTTCACATCCATGCTCCTCAAACAGTAGACTAGAAATAAGTTTCTGGATTCTACATTTAAATGGAAACCTTGAGTAACCAAAACTAGCTCACCATGAACTTCCCGGCTTGAAACGTCCATTTCTCCTGCTGATGCAAGAGGGAGAGTTAGTTATTTCCATTCGCTTTCAACTGACCCTCAGGCAGACGGGAAGAATAGAGTCCCTGTTATGTATTTGGGTGTTTTGGGCAATTTGCTGTATATAAAAGCTGTGAGGGCGACAGCAGCTGCACTTGCCCAAAGAAGGGGGCTAATAATGCACATTTAAATGGTGTTTAGGGGGAGCAAAAATCTCAGAGACATCAGCAAAGTTCAAGCTTAATTCAGATTCTATGAACCCACAGTGTTTAGGAGAGGTCAATTTGCCTTCCGATTGTTGGGGCTGCTTAATGCCCAGAGTCCCATCATTTCCCCTGGGGGGGTGCCCTTGGCTTAGGGCCGCAGCTACAGGCCCCCCTGCCCGTCGGCTGGCCAGAAGTGGCCGCTCTGTGTGTCGGTTGTTAGAAAACGTAAGATCCGGTGCCTTGCCGGAGGAACATAATAGAGAGCTTCGCTTTCACACCTCTTAAGAGTCTTTTTAAAAATAGTCCCTCTAGCGGGAGGCTTTTTTGGGCTGCAGTGCTTTACACCTCTGCATTTCCAGACTGCCTGGGGTGGGTTTTTCTCTATGTTGTCTGCGATGGTTGGAGACCCAGCTGTCAGAGTTGCTAGGTGAGCGGAGGCCAGGGTGTTGAGGTGGCACTTCGGGAGAAACAGCGCGCTGCGAGAGAGGGGCCTGTCTTACAGGATACCTGGGGAGGGAGTGTCAGGGGACTGGGGAGGCCTTTTTGCATTTCTCTCCTGAACAATTCTTCTGGGGCCTTTGGCCCTAATGGGCCTGACAGGCCCTCATCAGCCTCCTGTGATTTTATGGCCCCCAGAATGCCTCTGCCTCCCCCACCCCCATTCCCATCCCAAAGCAGACACCTAAGAAGCTCCTGCTGCATCTGCCCTAGAGCTTGCTCTTCTGGGGACTTCCTGTCTCCTTTACAGCAACGCCATCTTCTCATTTGCTCCGGCCAAACATCTTAGTGTCATTCTTGGCTCCTCCCCTGGTCTCCTACTTCCCATCCATTCCATCAGCAAACCTGTGACTGCCTTCAAGGTATATCCAGAGAGTATCGATTCCCTTGCCGCCCACATCTGGGCCACATGGGTTCAGACCAGCATCACTTTTTACGTGGTGGACTGTGAACGGCCTCTTGGCTGGTCCCCCGGCTCTGCCCACTCCCAGCACACTGGCCAGAGTGACCATCTTAGACTGTTTCGGCAGATCTTGTCACTACTGTGCTCCAATCCACAGGGCTCCCACTGTTGGGCGCACTGCCAGGCCCCTGACTCCACATCTCTGCTCTGGCCACACTGGCTCATTGCTGTATTCAGATGGCCAGGCTCTTGTCTCAGGGCCTTTGCACCTGCTGTGCCCTCTGCCACATCTCACCACATATCCAAGCCTTTGCTCAGTTGTGGCCTCCCGGGAAGGCCTTCCCTGAGCCCCCACTTAAGATTTGCTCCTTCCTGCTTAGCCTTCAGGCAGGGGCAAATTCCAGGGCCTTCTTTACCACCTGCACATTACACAGTCACCATTGTTCATGAGTGTCACTCAGTGAGGACCCGGCTGCTTTGTTTGTATGGACCGCCAGCACTTGGAACAGTGCCTGGCACTGGTGGCTCCTGGGTCCAGATTGTACAGATGAACAAATGAGTGAGGAAATGAACAAACGACTGCATGGAATTCTCATGCTTCAAGGGTTGGAGAGGTCATGTGGTTCATTGGGAAGGACCTGGAGTGTGACCAGCCCTGTGTGCAATCTCTCTGTCCCCATTTATAAGATAGTTCCAGAGGTTGCTTGGAGACAAGTGGGTGGGGAGGGGTGCTGTAACTTGGGGGGGTGCTGAAACTTGAGGGGAGGGTGCTATGGGGGCCCTACAGTAACAGAGCCGTCAGGAGGAGCATCCAGGGCTTCTAGTTCTCACTTGCTCCTCGGCCATACCTGGCAACCTTCAACCACGCCCACTGCCCACTGGCCACGCTCAGCATCCTCAGCCATGCCCACTGGCCCTCAGGTGGGATCACCTGTGACAGCTCCTGTCACTGGGAGTGCTGTGTCAGATACTGGAGCCCAGGGCCTGCTCTGAGCCTCAGGGCTCTCCTCACTCTTTGCCAGGGAATGTGAACCAAAGTCCAGAAGGATCCTCTAGCGCTGGGAAGCATTAGTGCTGGCTTCCTAGATGGTAGCATTCTTACTATCCCGCATTCTTGTTATTCCAAACTCGGAGATACTATCAACTATACAATGGCCATCTTTTGGGGAAAAACAAAGAAAAAAAGCCCAATGTCTGTCATAAGATGCATTATTTCAGGCGTTAAATTTTAAATGCCTGTGAATATTTGTACTGAGGATGTATAGAATTATGGGTTTATTAAGGAGCAGAGCTCAGTGCAGCCAGCCATCTGGGTCTGTCTTCTGAATGCCAAGAAAGCAGTCAGGCCCAATGAGCCCAGGGTGAGGGCCCGGGAAGAGGCCAGAACTCAGGTTGGGCCCAAGGTGAGCGCAAGTGACTTGAGCACTGGTGACTCTGCCTTTCCGGTGATGAGGGATAGTCCCAGCCCTCAGAGCCTGGCCCTCTGGGCTTCATCCCACCTAGCGCCACAGTCAGGGAGTCATTATTCACTTGAGTAATGGAGGCACAAGAAGCATTTGATCTAAAAAAAATCACATCTTTGGATTTCCCAAGTGATAACACCTTTCCAGACTGGGTCTAAGAAAGTCAGCCAGCCCGTGGTGGCCCCCCTATACGTCACAGCCAGGAGAGATGACCATTATTATTATAAACAATTAGATGATAATGATGATTACATACAGTATTATTTTGTCACTGTTATTCTATATTAATTATTATATTAATATTATTACACCTATTATTGTAGACATTAGAAACAAACATTTATGATGTGCTTTCTTTGGGCCAGAAATTGTGCTGGATGGTTGTTATTATTTGAATCACCTCAGTTGTCATAAGCATTGGGCAAGATTGGCATTAGTGCACCCACCATGTGGGTGAGGACACACTCTCGGGCAGGTTTAACAGTTTGATCAGGGTCACACAGCCGAGAAGCAGGGGAAACAGATTCAAAATCGCCCTTCTTCAATGGTGCCCCCTTTGGGAGCCCTCCCAGTCAGTTTAGACTGTTTCTAGACAGAAACGTGCTCTGGACCTGACACATTCTGGGGTAGTGACTATGTCTGGTCCCGCAGTCCGGCCATAGACCCCATGCTGGCGAATGACGTGGGCCTCCTGGGGCTGAAAGGTCTCCCAACCTACTAACCACGTCTTAGGACACTCTTGATTTTTTTTTTTTTTAGAATGGCAGCTGTGCTAGGAAATTGAAAGGATGGAAGGGGCTAAAATATTTTTAAAGGATTTTTTCCGCATATAGGCAAGAGGTTATATTGCAAGTTCAATGTTAATTACAGTTATTTACCAGAAAAAAAAATCGATGTGAAAGGGAAGGAAATTCGGTTCCAAAAAAAAATTCGTGCTCGTTTCTGCCGCCCGGTCCAGTCCGTCCCTGCCGAAGGGAACCAGGCAGGCGCTGTCTATGGCTGGTGCAAGAGGGGCACTAAATAACTCACAGGTGTCACACGCACAAAAGAATTATACCCGTCTGACCTATGAGGGCGTAAATCCCGCGTCTCCGCTTATGGCCAAGAGATGTGTCTTCAAGTGTCACAAAAATTTAGCATTTTTTCCCCTCCTAATTGTCTTCTATAATTTTGTCAGATTTATTAAAATAAGATTTTCTGGGGGGTTATTTTTTTTCTTTTCACTGGTAGAATGTGCTCTTTAGTATCATTTTACATAATTTAATACAATTTGTTCCATCCATTGATTTTCATGGGGATACAAGCTGTTCGTTTGTGAGAAAGCTGGCATAGGCCTGAGTGTTGGCAAGGAGGCCCGACGAGGGGCAGGTCCTGATTCCGAAGTTTTGCGGGGGGCTTCGGCCATTTTGAAGGAGGGTCTGCGGCGTGCGGGCCTCTGAGGCCTGCCACAGCCCCGAGGGGGTGCCAGGAGGAGACTTCGGGCCACCCCGCGGGCTCAGGGGGCACCCCTGACGCCCTGCAGGAGGGAGGGTCTCTCCCGGATGTGCAGCCTGAAGAGAAACACAGGTGTTTCTTAATTACTCGTCCAGAAGGGGAGGGAGGCCTGCGGGTGTGCCCCGGCCCCAGCCAGCGGCGACAGCCCGGCCAGCGCCCGCCCTCCTGCCACCCCCGTGGCCCGAGCTGCCCTCAGCCCAGAGCCCCCACCCCCGGGCTGCTTCTTTTGTTCAGCTGGGCCCGCAGATATTTAATGAATCTGTCAGACTCCTGAAATGTGGGAAGAGAGGCATAATCGTCAGACTGGTGCTTGTGGGTCGGGCAGTTGGGCCCCCAAGTAGTGGAGGCTCAGCTAATACTTTCCTGTTCCTGGGGCTCCTCTCCGAGCCCACCCAGGCCCCCTCCAGCCCTCCAGCAGCCGGCTCCCTGGGGCCTCTCTGACCAGTCTGTGTTTGTGGAGGCAGATTGTTACGTCCCAGGTGACAGAGGGACAAGTGTACCAAGGGTCTAGCTGCAAGACAAGAAAACTGAGCTCAGGCCCTGCCTCCATTGTGCTGTGTGCCGTGGGAGAGGTTCCTTCACCTCTCTGTGCTCTGAGCTCGCCTTAAATAATGACTTGCAAGGCTTCTGTAAAGAATAGAAGATGACACCAGCCCTTTGGGCTCTCAGACTGTATTAAACTGAGCTGTCAAAGAACTGGGCTGGCTTCTTTTGCTTTCCTCGCCCAGCACCATCTGCCTCTCTCTCTCTCTCTCTTTCTCTCTCTCAGTGGCCTGAGACAGGCGGGAATGCAGCAGCGAGGAGAGGTGATGGTGTGGGGGCGTTCTCCCTGGGGCTCAGCATGCCATGACCCACAGCCCGCCGCCACTGGGCTGCCGAGCCTGCCACAGGAGGGGTGCATGCTTTCCTGACTTTGCTGCAGATCCTCTGGGCACCCTGTCACACTGCACCCCACACTACCATCACCCCTGCCTGCCTTCACTTCCTGCGGGGAGGGCTGGGCCTGGCCTGTCATGTCACATAGACTGACAGGGATGCAGCCCCTCTTGGGGGGAAGCCTCTCTGCACAAGGGTGCCCCAGACAGTGATGAATCATCTCCTCCTCGCACCCCTGGGGGACTGCTAAGTAGGCCAAACGAAATGATCTGAGCTGGCTGCTGGCCAGGGCAGCAGGGCTAATCCTTGCCTTTGTGGGAAAGCCTGGGGCCAGAGGGTCTGCCACCAGTCATAGCCGCCCGCTCCCGGGCGGGCCGTGGGCCCCTGCTCGTGTCCCAGCGCTGCCCTGTCCACCCCCCGCATTCCTGAGCCCTCACAGAGACCCCAGGTGGCCTGCACCTGCATCTGGGGAGGTGGAGAACATGACACCACATAGCTCCCGTCCATCCAGAGTTGCTCTTTTAGCTCCTACTGAATGTCTGTACCTGTGGTATGGGTAGTTGTCAGACAAAGAGAGGGGACAGGGCCCTTCTGCAGCTGCTAAGTATGCTGCTTCGACAGTGTCTGGCACATTACCACCTAGTACGTGCTCCGGGCCAGGCAGGGAGCCGAGTGCCGGATGAGGATTACCTTCTAGTTCCTTGCAACCAGCCTATGAGGTGCCATCCTTATTTCCTCTGTTTTAGAAATAAAGGGCTGGAGCTCAGAGAGGTCGTGTAATTTGCTCAAAGTTGCAGACTGATGAATGAAGAACTCGGTGTGCCCTGGCCTGCCTGCTGGCCACAGTGAGGGGGCTCTGCGGCCTGCTCCCCACCTCTCACAGGCTCTGGCCCTGCTTGCGGCCCTGAGTCAGCTGGGAGTTTTTCTCTTTCCTCCTGCACTCCTGTGCCATTTATCAACCAGTGTTCTTAGCCCATGCTCGCTTAGTTCCCTGCCCCGGCCTGAGCAGGTGAGTGCCAAGGCCAAGGGGAAAGCTCGGCCCCATGGCCACTCCTTCTGTGGGGACGGGGTTCCATGCTGGGGGGAGGGGGTGGTGAGCCTGTCTGATTCCTAACTGCAGATGCAGGAAACACTTTGGGGTGGGGGTGGGGGGTCACGCTCGTCACAAGTTCATCTGTCGAGGCAGAGTGGGAGGCTCAGCGGGCCTGGGAGTGCCTGGGGTTGCAGCTGCTACGCAAGCTGGGCCAGGCAGGTGGGAGGGTGCAAACAGGGCCTCACTCAGTCATTCGGCAGATCCTGCAGATGTACTCGTGCCCAGTACTGGGCCAGGCAGGGGCCTACACTTAGGAGACTCACACTCAGAAACAGTGGGGACGGGCCATGAGCCTGGAAACAAGTAAGCGTGTAAATAAGATCATTTCAAGCCTCAGTGCTTACGAAGAAAACAAAGGGATGGTGTCAGTGGAGATCTTAGTCACTCCTTCACACATTCATTCATCACTGGACAGTGTTTATTGAGCAGCATGTATGTCTCAGGCACTTTCTAGAGAGGGGGAGACATCAGCAGATAAAATAGCCCAAACACCCCTCTCCTCAATGCGGCATCCTGCGTGTGTACCTGTGTGTGCACCCACGTCTGCATTGGCATGGCGGTGGGCACACAAGAACATGGGTTCTCTGGAAGAGAAAAGAGATCCCGGGCAGACGAGAGTGCGGCTTTCAGTCCTGGCCTACGGACCGTGCCAGCAGCTTCTGCTAAGAGAAAGCTTTGAAACATCCTCTGCTCTCCAGAAAGCTCGCCTTGGCACAGCCTTCCTCCCTTCTGCCCGCTCTTCCTATCTGAGGGGCTGCTACCACCTTCCAGCATGGCCTACGTCATTGTCAAGAGCGGCCCCGGGGCCGAGGTCAGCAGAAGCGCCCGCACAAGGGCTTCAGGTTAGGCTGGCCCAGGCACCACAGGGATGCTCCTTTATATTGCTCACCCAGGCGCTTGCTGAAAAATTAATTTGCAAATGAATCACATTTACCGAGACCTTCTGGATCAGATAACAGATGCAACCAGGCCTGTTCCAGAAGACCATCTCGAGAAGAAACCCTAAAAGCTTCTGTGGAAAAAAGGGTGCCTGCTAGCCGAGCCTCACTCCTTGCACGAACTCCTCACCGGAGGTGTGTTGGTGGGTATTTGGAAGCCTCCCTGGCAAGCGGAGGCTCCGGTCTCCATCCTTGCAAGAGCTTCTGGAGCAGGGGCTGAGCCGGGCAGCCGGGTACTCCTGGCCAGCTCTCTGGATTGGTTCTCCTGGAGCCCCTCGGAAGCAACCAGGAGCCGTCTCTCCCCTCCCTGGCCATCTGCTTGAAGCATCTGGTGATCAGGTGCAAGCCCCACACCGGAGCATTCAAGCTGAAATGTGCAGTCACCTTGCCGCCCACACTGGCTTTTGTTACGCCGCCAGACTGCCCTTCTTTGTGTCGGGGAGAACGGTTTTGGGATGGAAATCCGACTGCCAGCGCCGGGAGTCCGTCATGGCCGTGCTGAGATCCTGCAGCCGGCGGCTGGCCCGGCCGCCAGCCTCGGCTCTCCCCTCCCACCAGGGCCTGTGGACATGTCTCCAGCGAGAGGATGGGGCTTTCGGGAGGAAAGAGTGGCAAAGATCATTCTTTGATGTTCTCTTTACCCAGCCGGGTAGAGCGGGTCACACATGTTTGGACCCTTCCCTGAAGGAGAAAGTCTCATTGGTTTTCTCTGTGTTCTCTTTATTTAATAAAGAAAGAGTGGGTTGCTCCCAAAGCTGCTGCGGGCCCCAGTGAATGGTGGCTCTTGGCGGGGTGATTCTCTGTGGCCCCCTATGAGGGGGTGGGGGGATGCCAGACCCTGAGTTCTCTTTCTTCTGTCATGCCAACCCCGGTGTCTTGGAGGGCCATGTAGGTGTCTGTACTGTTCAGAACATCCTTTGCTCCAAGCTGGAGCCTGCCTAGCAAAGCACTCAAGGAATAATGTGGGGCGATGTCCTCGAGAGAGGGCACATATCCTTTCCTGAGCCTCGAGAACCCCACTGGTCGCTGGAGACTCAATGCAAGAAGTGCTTTTGTTTATTTTTGGTCTTGTAGAACATGGCTCCAAATGATACCTCCCCACATGAAGGGGAGACCAGTCCTTGAGGGCGCCCGGGCCCATGGGTGCTGCATTTACAGGTTCCTTTTCTGGAAGGAGTCCAAAGTAAAAGGCTTTGGAAGACCTACTGAAAAGAGAATGGGGCTCTGTTTGAAACTCTTAAACTGCGAGTCACAGTTCATTGGCAATCGTCTCCTTTTTTTTTTTTTTAACTACTTGGTGTGATCTTAAGGATGACAGTGACGCCCTTATGTGTATTGGGGGTGTGCTGTCTGTCCTTCTTTCTAGATTAGCCATGGGCATTATTCTGGAGTATTCTCAACACAAAGAAACAATTCTGTCAAAACAAGAAGCCCTGCCCAGGTCCCAATCTAGGTGTCCTCACTCCTTCCAATAACCTTTGTTAGTGCTAATTTTGACAGTCAGTTTACTGTTGCTGAAGCCACTGTATTAGTGGAATGTTTCGTTCTTCAGAGGTACAGAGAAAAATAAAGAAGTCAGAATCTCAATGTGACTCATTAGTTGATCTCAATCCCCAGGTATTTTCTTGAGATGATGGGAAGGACTGAATGCTTGGGCATAGGGTGCGGGTGGGGCCAGAAGAAGGCTACATGTGAAAGGAGAGCCCCATGATGTCACAGATACCATCACTGCTCATAGCCCACGATGTCCGCACCTGCCATTCTTTTACCAGACACCCTTTCACTTCCAGACACTTCCCGATAAGGTGATCTAAGAGAAAAATAGGCGATTTTAATGTTGAAGTTTTGCAAACTGTAAAAATTTCATGATTAACCCACCACTTTAGCAGGAAAATATGAGAAAAATCTTTAATCTTAGATACTGGGGTGAAAGCTGAGATTTTCAAAGGTACAGAAGAAGCTGATATTAGTTTCAGACGTAATCCAGTTTTTAAATATTTCCATATGATCGCTTCGGTATGTCAATAGCAGATTTTAAACACACCCCAAGGATCTTTGAGTATAAAGATCTGATCTTCCCTCCTTTTTAAGCAGCACATGCGTGTAACACGTGTGCTATTTCCCTCATAAAGCATTGCTACCCCTCAGACGTGCCCCCTGCTGATGCTCCCCTGCCCCTCCCCACCACAGATGCCCCTTCCCAGGAGCCGGGGGTGCAGGAAGGTGGATTCCATTCCGCCCTTGTGCTGGCTTGGCAGTCCATCGCTATTGGCATTAGAGTCCCAAATGTCTTTCTCCCCCACGTCTTGGTTGAGCATAAAGATGAGGTCCCATTGGCTTAAGGCGCGGTGCTGGCTTTCTCTGATGGTTGTGCCGTAAGTTAGCAGGATACGTTTGACAGTAATTTAATTTTCATTGACAAATGCTGTCATAATATTGAGAAGAAAGTGATATATTGTATCAACAGTAGTGGTCGACGCTCAGCCAGTCATATGGACTGGGCGAGCACCATATGCTTCTACCAAACTTGCCTTGGAAAGCTCTGGCTAAGAACTTGACAAGCTTAAGATACCAGTCAGGGAAAACGATTATCCTTGAGAAGTTCTTGCCATGTTCCCAGTTTCCTCATTTCCTAGAGGAAAGGAGGGGCCATTTCCTGGGGCAGCCACTCACCATCATGGGTATTGGCCCTCATGTGCCACTCCTCTGGTCAGGGGATTTTTTTTTTAGGACACCCTGAATACACTGCCGTCAACCACCTCCCCTGCACCAGGCAGCAGCCACACAGATCCCCTGCTGACAACCAGCATAATCGAAAGCCCTGAGATGTTAAAACACCATTGATTTCCTGTTGGTTTGTGTTTGTCCCGGCTGTGGCTCCCTCCACTTAATACCAGTGGATGGTGCCTCCGTGTGTGTGAACGGAGCCAGGACCCGAGGCTGGCTTGTGCTACAAACTCGAACCATGCAGGCAGGAAGGGGGGCAGGGTTTGGGTCTCAGGAGTACAGCTGATGATCTCTTCTGGGCCAATCAGAAATGCGAGTGGATTGTGTGTGCTTGTTGTACGCAGTGCCTGTGTGTCCTGGATTCTTAGCTGAGATCTCAGCTAGGTGATTTGACCAAAAGTGTGACAAAGTCAGCCTTAATTTGCTATTTTCCTAGCCTTGAGCTTACCTATATTTTAATTTGGTTACTGTTCACCGAAAAAGCAGCTGATGAGTAAAGTCACAATCTGGGAGAGAAGCACGCAGTGTGTGTGTGTGTGTGTGTGTGTGTGTGTGCGCGTGCACACGCGCGCCCATTCAGGGACACCCCATCCCTGTGTACATTCGGCTGGTGTCCTTGTCTGGTTTGCCAAATATGCGGAGACCTTCCATTCTCCGAAGGATTCCCATCCCAAACAAGGCTAAGTAAAGAAACAGGCATATGGCATGTACTAGGCATGGCTCAGTGTTGGCACAGCCCACCGGCTATGGTGAACAGGTATCTGGAAAAGACAGCAGTCCCATCCTGCTCTTTTTGGAGCTTATCATTTATTTGGATTTTGTTGTTGCTGTTGTTGCTTTGTGTTTATTATTATCTTAACAAAGAGAGGGAGAGTGTGCGGTCCACGGAACTGGGCACCGGTACAGCTCCTCTCCAAAATGGCTCCCTGCCTGAGCCCGGAGCTGTCCTTGGGAGGCGTTCTCTCGCTGCCCCCCGGATGGATTCCCAGCTCCCGGGCGCTCTGGCTGGGAACAAGGAGTGCTCCAAGGCTTCAGTGGGGGCATCTCAGTGCAGATGGCCTTCCGAAGGCAGCACACGCTCCTGGGTGTGGCCGAGGGTGTCCTTGGTCTCCAAAGAGAGTGTTGACTTGAAAAAGCAGGGCAGATTGGAGGAGCAGCTGCCCTCCTTGTGGATGGCATCCGTTGGTGGCTGTGTAAAGAGGAGCTCCGGACTGCCTCCCATTACCATTTCATTACGCGACAGCAGATCCATACACAGATCCATACGCTGCCTCTTGGATGGGGTTTCCAGACACAGCAGGACATGCGGAGAGAGCTTACCTCCTCTTCTGCCTGCTGGAAACCCAGCTCCCTGCCATGTGGCGCTTTCTGAGCTGGCGGCTTCAGGCTCACTCCGGGCAGCCCAGATGATGGGTGCAGCCCTTCTGTGGGCCACTCGTGCTCTGTGCAAGGTGCCAGTGGCTGTGGCAGAAGAGTCTTCTGAGAGAAAGTATCAAGAACAGGCCCAGCTAACATGCATTTTATCACCCAGGTCCTCTGACTTTGGAGTCTTGCTCAGTGGGGTCACCTGCTTCAAAATGGTGCCAGCCATTAAATGGTGGCCATCTGGGGAGCCTGGGTGGCTCAGTTGGTTAAGTGCCCAACTTCGGTTCAGGTCATGATATCACAGTTTGTGGGTTCGAGCCCCGCGTCGGGCTCTGTGCTGACAGCTCTGAGCCTGGAGTCGGCTTCAGATTCTGTCTCCCTCTCTCTCTGCTCTTCCCTGCTCACACCTTGTCTCTCTCTCAAAAATAAATAGACATTAAAAAATAAAATAAAATTGGTGACCATCTAATAAGAGTTGGCTCTCCTTATCTCCACTTGGTCACCGGCATTTTAGCGATAAAGGAAATGAGATGATCTGGGTCACAGACAGAGAAGGTGTGAGAGGGGTAGCCCTGGGTGCTGATTCCAGAATGGACGGCGACCTTCTCTTTGGCGGAAGTGCAGACCACAGGGCTGTCCCACTGCACCACGCCTGACTGCTGGCTCCCTTGTCACCAGGCCTCCGTGTCCTCAAGGATAAAATTTGAGGGTTGGGGTGTGTTGCTTATGAAAGGTTGATGGTTACACACATTCTTCAAGCAAAGATCTTCCCCTCTTGACCAATGGGCAGGTCATTTCTATATCATCTCTACAGTATTTAAAGAGAATTCCACATGTTGGAGGCACAGAACAACATTATTCTTTCTCCCTGTTTAAACCCATTTGGTGGGGTTAGTTTTTTTCTTTCCCACCCACTTAGGATGAAATCCAGGAGAAGTCAGGGTTGGCGACATGGCCACACCAGGTGTTCTTCTCTGGGCTGGGTGCTTTCTGGAGTCCTCTGCAGGCCCGCTTGGGTCTGTGACCTAAGGCTTTAGAATGTTCCTCTGGTTGGGCTCCTGGCTGCTACCCCTCAGACCCGGCATTCCAGAATAAACATTAGTCTCTTCCTGTCGAGGTTGTGTCTTCCTGCCGGTGGTCCCTGGGGCAGCGGTTTTATGCAGGGGCTCCCTTCAACAGAGACCTACATCTGGACCTTGGGAAACACTTCCTATTTGTTTCTAAAATCTCTAGGAAGGCAGTTATTCCCTCCACTGAGCCTGCCATCAGCAGCCAATAGCCTTGGACTTTCCCACACTGTGTCCTACAGTGGTCTCATGTGCCACTTATGCCAAAGGACATGGGACAGGCTCACTTTTACTGGAGGAAAGCCAACCCCTTGGCCACCTCCATGGAAGGAGAGCCTGTGACCACAGTGAACCACCAGCTCCCTACAAAGAACCCCTCTGCTGGGCAGCTCCCTGCCTCGAAAGGCGGTTCCCCTATAGCCTCCAGCTGGGCATTGCTGTGAGGTTGCAGACACTTCTTTGCCGGTCTAGCACGTCAGTTTGGATAAAGCAGGTGTTCATCGCTTTTGTGTTGTGGGTAGTATCTTGGAGCTTTCATCTAAAGAGCAACAACATGTATTTTAACTTCCTGCTACGCTTGATTATCAAGAAACTCTGGTTAGAATCCAAACCCAAATCTCTTCTTCTAGAATCTCAGCTCCTTTTCTCTTTTTGGGTCTTTGGTGAAAGCAGAGTTTATTAGTGTTCGGCTTACGGTAACCCTTCTGGTATGTAAAACATGATTAAGCTTGCTGTCTCTCGAACTGCTGTTTCAGGAAGGCTGTGTCTTTCTTTGTGGTGGGGTTAGACAAAGGCAGCGACGTATTTCCAAAGGTTTTGTGCAAGCCAGTGTTATGTCGACAGAATAGATGGCCTTTTCACTCTGCCTTTTGCTCTTCTGCCGGTTGTTTAGGACTTCAGAGCACAACATAAACATCCGGGTGGCTTCCTCATGGACCACCCAGAAGCGGCCCACACAAGCCCTGAAGCCTCTTCCCTGAATGTGTAGTCAGATAACCTTGGGCCAGCGACAGGGCCCTCATGTTGACGCTGCTCCTGATCTCTGGGGAAGACCTGTGTCAAACCGGATGGAAGGCCAGGAAGCCCAGTCCCTGGACCCCGACCCAGCCCTTGCTCTGTTTTAGCACACCTCGTGCATCTGTCATGGCCACTTTGGGGACTGTAACAGCCAATACTCCTTCCACTCTGACTCTCTTGACAGGACATCTTGGGGACTCCTGACAGAATTGGAAGATAGCTGTGGCCAGACTAGCACAAGCACGCAATTTATATATCTTTAGGTCAAGAGCAGGACACATTGCTGTACTCAGCAAATGGACTTTTCTTGTGGTTAACTA
The DNA here is from genome assembly GCF_008692635.1 of Crocuta crocuta. NCBI lineage: Eukaryota > Metazoa > Chordata > Mammalia > Carnivora > Hyaenidae > Crocuta > Crocuta crocuta. The sequence continues at coordinate 1,468,640 of NW_027528608.1, forward strand.
ATACTTTCTTCAAGTGTGGCAACACTCTCTGGTTTTTAATTTCAGATATTGTATTTTTAATAGTAGAATGTTCAGTTTATTTCTTTTATAGAACCTGATTCCTGCCAAATTCTCCATCTTGTCACCCATTTTCTTAAATATATTACTTACAGTTAATCTAGAGCCTGTAACTCTTTAAGACAAGATTTGGGCCTTCTGTGTATTTGTTCTTATTCCCTGTTGTCTTTTTTTTTTTTTATCCTTACTTTGGTCTTATTTCTGGGTGTGCCTGGGAATTTTTTTATTGAATGTCAAACACTGTGTATAAAAAGTTTCAATAACTTGAGGATCTAGATTGGCACCATTCGATATGAATGTAACGTGAGCAAGGTATATAATTTTAAACTTTAGAGTAGCCACATTAAAGAAGTACAAAGAAACCAGTGAACTAATTTTAATAGTATATTTCGTTTAATGTAATATGTCCAAAATATTATCATTTGAACACGTAACCAATATAAAAATTATTGAGATGCTTCACACATTTTTTTGTACTAACTCTTTGAAAATGCAGTGAATGTTTTATACTCATAGCACATCTCAGTTCTGACAAAGTCACATATCAAGTGCTCAATAGCCACTTGTGGCCAGTGGCTGCCATCTTGGATGGGACAATGGTAGATGACTTCACATCTCTCCTGGGAGGGCTTGCTCTTGTTCCTAGTAAGCCATTAGCCTTGGGGAAGAAATTGAGCAAATTTCAAGGGTTTGTTTGCTTTCCGTCTGTTCGTACTCCTAACTGTGTCCGTGCAGGGGTCATAATTGAAATGAAAGTATGGAGTATTTACCAGGGAACTTGTGCCTTGCCAGGCCCTAGATTTTAATTTTTGTCTCCTTGGCCCTTCGGACTATGGAAGGCTCTACTTCGCTTCTCAGCATATCAGCTGCCACTTACGAGTTCTCAGCTGCCTCAGTGGGACAAACAACACCCAAACCAGGCTCAGCTCATCAGGACCTCTTTTGGTTACAAGTTGGCCCCTCGAGTCCGAGCTGCTTTGACAATACTCTTCTGCCTTAAAATAACTTACACACACACACACACACACACACACACACACACAATTTTCTGATGCTGTTTTTCTACTTGTTCTCCATGGGACGGTTGATTTGATACAAGGCTTTTTGCCATAGCCAGAAATGGAAGTAAAATAACATCTTCTTAATTAACTGAAACCAGATTGTTTTTTGTTTTTTTTTTTTTTTCCCTGTTTGGCAATCAGCACTGTTTTGGCCTTGAAAAAGAAGACTTATTTCTCTTCCCTCTGATTCAGCACACCCAAATCCCTGGGGAATAAGCTTATTTTCCCAATTCTAAGGATTGGCAAATTGAGGTATAAGGAGTTTATTCCCAGCAAGACTGGAATTCCAATCTCAATGTCAGTCTGTCTTTGTTCTCTGCCCAAGAGCTTCCCAACGGCTCGACCCCTCCAGCCTGCATGGGTGGGAGGCTTGTTGACCTTAGCGGCTCCTGAAATCTACCTCTGTGCCTAGCCTCCACTCGGGAGCCTAGAGAAATGGCAGATGTGGTTGTAATTCTGGGCAAGCCCCGAGGTTCACAGAAAGTAGGAGGCACACTCAAAGGACACTCATTTCTCAGAATTTATTGAGAGGTCACTTTACACCAGACCCTGCACTAGGCCCCGTGGTAGTGGCAGCATGCTGTCACTGGCCGTAGAGAGCACGTTGCCTGTCTGTGTCAGGTACCAAGACCCCCGGAGGGACACAGAAGCCGAATTACAGAAACCTTCCAATGCTGCAAGGCCACACGTGTTCCCACATGTGGGTAGCTTCTGAAATAGCTAAGATTGGGCGAGCTGTCTTTATGGTAATGGGTAGGACTGCCCATATTTGAACACTGAAAGTGCAAAATATTCAAATCAAGAATTTTATGGTGTAAGTGAGCTACAATCTTTGACATTGACAGAAACTTTACTTCTTTGTGGTAAATACCAAAATGAATTGAAGCTGACTTTTAATTCGCTGTTTTTAACCCATGTTTCCCTTTTTGAAAAAGAAATCAACTCGTGTTTTTTTAGTGTCAAAGCAACTTTTACTTCTTTTTTTCTGATTACTGAAAAGTAGGAGAAAAACCTCAGACCATTTCTCACTATGTGAAGATTGCCACAGTTTAGATTTATTCCCTTTCAGGTTTCTTCTTGTGCTTATCTTTTACTTAATCATAATCCAACTGTACACATGATTGCACATGTGTGCATATATGTAATGCACAAATTTTCTCATATTATTAAAACTCTTTATGGATACAAATTTATTGCTGTAATAAAATACCCTATTTGGGAGTTTGTAATTATTTCTCCTATTGTTGAGTATTTTGGCTGTTTCTAGTTTTTATTATTACAAATCTAATGCAGGGAAAGTTTTTGAACATGGAGGCAGCCCCTTTTGGTCCTGGTCTCCCAGACACCTTACATTATCTCTCCAGGGCAGATTATCAGAAATAGAATGACTGCATCAAGTAGCAGAACATTAATATGTCCATTAGCTTGATTTTAAGCCTTGAGTTTATTCCTCAAGTAGGTAGTCACTTTCCCTTGAATATCAGACATGGTGCAAGACTGTAGTTAGGTGGCCTCTCTTGCTGAGACCTGACACCTGCTTGAAGGTGGCCAACCCCCAGAGAACCTTGAGCTGTGAGTGGAAAAGGACCCCAAGTGTTACGGGCTAAGGATCACGTTACTAAGCCAATATGATGGGAGTGATCCTACACTTGCAGGAAAGCCTTAGGAGAAGAAAGGAAAAGAAAGTTTCCTGGAGCACCTCCCTCTTCACAGTGGCTATTATCAATGGAGGCTGTTGTGTGTGTTGAATTTTGGCAACTGAATCCTGTTTTAGATGCACTGAGTGCCGAATCTTATTTTAGATTGACTCATGTAAGGAACCCCGTGGTGACTCTATAAATCAGAAAGTTCGTTTGCAATGCAAATTGTCCTTTCCTAAGTAATCTCCAGTTCCCTAATTTTACAAATCGTATATTGTAAATTTGTGTGTGTGTGTGTGTGTGTATGTGTAGGTTTTGCAAAGTACACTTCCGAGGACACTTTGGGCTCCATTTCAGTCATGGGGCTTGTGGGTTTCGGTGGGAGAATGTTCTATTGGACCCTCCCCTAGAGGGTTGAAAGCTAGTCCCGGTGACGGGCACTGTCAGGAGCAGCACACTGAGGAGAGGATGCCCCCTAGGCTTCAGAGGAGACTGACAGGTGTCAGATGGTTAGAAGGTAAAAGGTCAAGGAGACAGAGGAAAGGCAAGGCCAAGGAGAGAGGGGGAGCTGATAACCCTGATGGTCAGAAGTGCTGCAGGGGCTTCTCCAGCCTTAGCATCAGGCTACAGTGCACCAACTGGGGAGAACTGAGGCTATGGTGTGTTCATGTCGGGTTTGAGGACATGGGGCAACGGGCTTCACCCGAGGGTGAAGTAGACTGAAGCAAATACCTTCTCTGAGTCCTATCAGTGCTATCTTTACCAGGGCCCCAGAGTGAAAGGGCCGGGGTACAGGGCTGACGGCCCAGCTGCCAGAGGGGCACAAGGTGTGTGATTTACAACAGTGTCTGCATTGTCCTTTGGCCCTTTCCTGTCCACACCAAGAAGCCATTGAATTGGACCTTAGAAATTTAACACAGCATGGAAGTCGCATCTGAAATCCTGAACGTGTTTAAAGTATTCATAATGACTGATTCCATTTCATAAATAAAACCAGCTTTGCATAAATTAGTAACATATTTGCAATGGATATCATGGTGATTTCCTAAGTTCTTAGAGCCCCTGTGACACTGGAAACTTCTCGTGTTGAGGTCGTGAGTCTAACCTTTGAGCTGAGGCTGTGTCCTCCCCATCAGCCTTGGGTGCCGAGAAATGCGAACATGTCACTGAACTTTGCGAGTCACTGTATTTGCCAGGGAGGTTGCCCCAAACTCCAGACTTAGCTGGAGGTGGAAACAAGAGAAACACTGTAGAACTCAAACTCGACTTTGGGAAGATTTGGAAGGAGTCCCACGAGCCACCTCCCTGCTGGGGCTTGTTGAAAATTCACACGTGTATCAGTAATGAGTTAACAATCAAGGTGTCCTAAACTTTTATACCATTTATACAGTGTTTAATTTACATTGATTTCTTCATTTTACATGTGGTAATTAATTTTGTCTCACTGACAGACGATTCTCAATGACTGATTTCAAGAGACATTCCTGACAGGTACTTTTTAACCCTTTGTTTCCCTTCGAAAAGACATTCTGTGTTACTCAGGGGTGCTGTTAGGGGCAATACAGAGATTTTGGGGCTGGGGACAAGCTGTTTGGAAGGGGGATGTGGGAAGTGAGACTTTTCTTAGAGCACAAGTCTATTTAGGGTAACTTTGGGGTGGATGGTGGAGGGGCTTAACGCTCCTCCAGTTAACCCTTTGCTTCCTGTAAGAGGCAGATCCTGCAGACACTGCCTTAGGCTGTGCTTGAATGGGCTCCCGGGTGTAAGAAGCACTTTTTTTTTGCTTAAGGGACAAAGCAGAAATCCCCAAATTTGCTTTGAATGAAAAACTAGGAGAAAGTTAAGGACTGGAACTGATTTAAAGACAAGTGGGGTTTTTTGGTCTCTGTCACATTTTTCCTTAAAATACACAAGTGTTGTTAAGAGTCATCGTATGGTGGTATGTGTGCAAAAACAAGAGCATAAAATAATAGTGGAGTCACCATTTTTTACTAAGCAAATCCTGTAATGTAATTTTTTCTGGGCAAGAAGTGCTTCATTCATCTCTGGGACATATAGGAGGAGGGACCTTAATGCTTAACAAAAGGTAGGTTGCATTCTGCTATATATTCCTTTAAAAATTATTTGTGTCTTTCATTTCTATTTTTAATTTAAAAACTATTTTAATATCTATTATTTGAGAGAGAGCATGTGTCTGTGAGTGGGGGAGGGGAAGAGAGAGAGAAAGAGAGACACAGAATCAGAAGGCACAAAGCTCTGAGCTGTCAGCACAGAGCCCAACACGGGGCTCAACCCCACGAACTGTGAGATCATGACCTGAGCAGAAGTTGGACATTTAACCAACTGAGCCAGGACCTTATCTTTCATTTCTATTTTGTAGTCTCTGAATATTCATTTGCAACTATTGTACTTAAGACATGGATACCTCCAGAGTTAAAATTCTCAAGATGGAAAGAGATGTTATAATGGTTATGCCTCTTTAAAATCTCATTCATGAATGAATATTTTACCCTTTTGCATTGCAGGAGATGACCATTGGGGCAATAGTTGTGTTATTATTAATGAGGAGAACATGCATCTTTTATTTTGTAAGTTTCCATGCTAAATGACCTTTTAAATGTGGACAATACCCAAGTCACATTTTTATATTAATAAATGATGAAAACAGTAAATGACATTCAAATCATTCTAACACGTACATGTTAGAACTTCTGTCTATAGTTCCATCTTCTCCATTGGCTTGTGCAACTTCATAAGTAGGAAAGAGATTCTAGTGCTGATCCCCAGAGAGAGAAGTTGAGTGCCAGTTGTTTGCATCCCCCTTAGATGGCGGTGAGCACCATGTAGCATGAATCTTCCCATAAAGCACGTGTTTCTGGTCATTGTTCTGATCATGAACTCATTCGTGGGTTCCCAAGAATGAAGAACCACGTGTTTGGAAAATGCTAGGATGACATGTTTGGAGAGTGCTCCCTGCCTTTGTCCAGCCTGGCTCTTTCCTGGGTCAGCTTCAAACCTGGGCCCTAAGGACAGCAAGTCCCAGATTGGGGTCACCACCGTCTGCGGGTGCCTACTACTGCCTCTGTTCCTGTACTGTAGCTCTGTTCCTGAGGGTAAGAATTGGGTCCCTGTGGGGATTTCTGCCATTACTGTTCCTGAGTACTGTGCCCCTCGCTATTTTTTTCAGAGAAGGTATTCAGATCTGGTTTGGCTTGTAGTAACAAAGGTCTTTTTGTGCCTTGTCGTTTCTCTGCCCCTCTGCCTCTCCTTTCATTCCCCTGGCATCTATTATTACTGTAATGTGACTAAGGGGGCCTTTTCCCTTAATTTGCCTCCCAATATTTCCCTGTGGAAAATAGTATGTTCTCCCCTTTGCATCTGTCATTTCCACCCACGCGCTGCAAGAGCATTCTTGGGATAAGTGTGAGCACGTTCTTGACTGTGCGTGTACACAGCTCTACGGGCATAAAAGTGCACAGAGTGTGTTTATGAAGGTGTTCATGTGGGTAAGTGAGGCACATATGTGTGCATCTTTGCAAGGCACCAGGGTATGTTTCAGAGTGTCGCTGTGTAGTGTGTCAGCGTGTGCACTAGTCAGCGTGTGCATGTGAAGGTAGGGCTGGACCCATCCGTGGGTGCTGATGTTACACTGTTTGGATCACAGATCAAGAGCTTCTTATATTCATATTCTCCACCTTATTTGTGTTCGTTAGTCACACGACAGTTAGGGGCTATGCCCCCTTGTTGGTCACAAATAGTCTCATTGTATATTGGGAACAGTCATGTTTTCATCAAATTTCAACAAATCCTTCCCAAAGCTATTGTCCTCGGAGCATTGAGTGGCATCTGCCCTCCAGTATTATACCTGCAGGAGAAATTCAGCACATCTGGGCACATTTCCTCAGCAAAGCCTACTGATGCGCTATGTTTAAAAAATTAATTAAAAAAAATTCAGATCTTGGGAAATTCCAACAGTCAGTCTCCTCCCTTTATCCTAATCTCTTCATGGTAATGCTCACAAGTACCCTCGGTCCAGACAATTCTTCATTCATTCTCTACCCCCACCACACTCATACCCAAACTCCCCACCGCTGGAGATTAGCCTTTTGTGAGGCAGTGCATCAAAAGCTTTCGTAAAGTCCCAGTAAATTATACCCCTGGTTTCCCTCTTCAATTCCTTTTTGTTACTTTTTGAAAATATTCTATTAGTTTTGTTACGTATGATCTCCCTTTTGTGAATCCATGCTGAATATCTTTAATTAAATCATAACTTTCCCTATTTTGTCCCTGATTAGTGTTTCCAATATCTTCCCCACTGCTCAAGTCAACCTTACTGGTGTTTAATTTCCTCGATCTCCCTCAGAGTCGTTATTAAATATAGGTGTTGCGTAAGGGCTCTCGTCCACTGGTGCTTCTCCTGTTTCCCAGGGTATTTTTAAAAGGTATTTGCTAATCGTTCCCCCGTTTCTTTGCCTCCTCTCGCACAAATCCTAAGATGGTTCCCATCTGGTCCTGGTGTTATCAGTCTTCAGACTCTCTAATTTCTTTCTCACCTGTTCTGCTATGATGCTGATTTCCTTCAGAAATATTTTCCTCTCCTTGGGAAATGCTTGTCTGCTGCTGGCATCTGCTCTCGCCTTCCCTTTATGGACAAGAAGGGGAATCATCTATTTTCCATTTTCCTTAGCAATTGTCACCCCTTATGCCAATAAACTGAGCTCCGTGCCTCCTCACAGTCTCAGGAAAAGCACTTGCAAACTCCGTTTCAGCACGTCTCGCTGAGCCCACCGTTCAGAAGTGGGTATTTCCTTTCCCAAGGGCTGATAGCATCACTGACTTTTAATTTGGGGCACGGAATGCCGACACTTTAGTAGTTAAACTGTTTTTGATGCCCTCAGCTGTTGTAGGAGAAGCGTGAAGTCCTGGGGCCCCCTGTCAACTGGTGTGAGAGGAACCCGCCGAACCCGGCACTTTTGAGGGAGTTGTAAGGTTTCCCACGTGTCATCTTGGAAATCTTTGCTCTGAAGTAAGCTGCAGGCTGGCAGTTTTCCTTTCCTTGCCTTCCAGGTGGTGTTGCTGACTTCCAGGTAGCTGGCAGATCTGCTTCTATTCTCCCATGACCCCCTTGCCTTCGGGCTCTATTATGGACGTGTCCTCACGGAATTTGCTTCCTTTTATGCCTCTGTTCCCAGGATGCAGATTAAAGGGCTGTCCCCTTGGAAGGTGCATGCCAGGGGCTGTCTTGGGCTCTCATAGAGGCAGGTGCCCCTGTTACAAAGCAATGGCCACAGGGAGGGGTTTCACGCCCCTGAGCTGAGGACCCGTGCGGAAGCCTCTTTAGATGCACTATTCTCTCCTAGCTTGACCTCGTTTCCTTTTCCAGCACACACAACCCAGATCCGCACACTGAAACATCGCTCTCAGGTTGTAAATTCTACACCAAATCAAAAGGCCAAATCCTGCCTGTAAACCCACGGGCCGCTCGACCTACATAACACCAAAGAGCCCGGTGCTGATGGCTATCATGGGGCCTGTTGGGCAGGGGAAGGAGAGGGGTGAGCTCCGGCCCCTCCAGGGCAAGCTACCGGCCTTATGTAGGAAGGCTGCTTCCTAGGATCACGTTGCAGAAACAACATCAGTCAAAAATTTCAACAAAGTAGGTATGAGTCATAAATAGTCCTTTTGACATTGTTTCACCTCAAAAGGCACACAGCCCTGGTCCCTTGTCATGCAGATGGCTAAAGATTTGCACACACAGAGGATTTGAAAATTTAAAAGCTTAATGAAAACAGTGTATATACACATACTCGAGCCAGTTTTTTAAAACTGCATTTAATTGAGTCAAATAACATGTTACTTTGGGGAAAAATGAAGATACTTTAAACTGGCTCAAACGTTGTCTTAAAAAAAAAAAATCAAAAAAAAAAAAACAATTGCTTGGTGCAAAACTGTTGCCGAGACTCCCCCGGCACAGCAACAGAAAGTAGAATGGCTGGAGCTCCCTGCAAACTTCAGGGTTTCTTCTTTGCCCCCCACCCCCATTGCCGTTACTGCATAGAAAGAGGCCACTGTCCCTTTGCCTCAGGGTTATGGAATGGGATGGTCTGGGCTTGTAATCCTGTAGTTCATCAGGATCTGGAGCCCCGGGACCCAGAATCCTGATCCACCTCGCTGGGCAACAGACAGCTGCCCCGGACAGGGAGTGCGGTCCTGTGTCAGCCTCTGAGCGCCGTTCCAAAAGCAATTTATAGATGGACTTTCTAAGAGAAAATAAGAGACACAGGTGCTTCATAATAATTACTTGCACATTTACAGAATCGGACATTCTGTCATGTAATAGACCTAAAACTAAAAAGCTTTTGTCTGTGAAAGATGACCAATAGAAAAGGAGTTTGGATTATATGATATCCCATAACTTAATCATATGGCTCTTAAGAGGGGGACATACACAGCTGTGGCTCACTAATATGCATGCAATATGTGTAAACTGATACGCTTTAATTCTGAACTTGTTTTTAGCAGTAAGAAAAAAGCATTTAGATGAGGAACATTAAGATTCAATATTAACCATTTTTTCCCCTTTGGGCAAAATTATTCATCACTTGATATTTACTAAAGCAGCATCTTTTGCTATAGTGAGATGCATCCTGCTGAAAATTTCTCAAACATCGTCAAAGTTTTGTAGCAAAGTAAAAAGGGGGAAGAAAACAGACAGCAGCTTCCTTTTGGCTACAGAGAGGCAATGGGCTGGAAAGGTGGCCACTTGTTCTTTTGAAGCCCCAAGCCCATCCTCACCCCTGAGACCTAGGGAAGGTGCAAGGTTGGGACAATTTAGGAGGGGCTGTCCGGTTGTCTGCCTACCCCATTACTGATATTTACTGATATTTGATTTGCCTGTGTGCTCTGACGTTTCAATTGTTAGTTAGAACTGGTTTAATCTGAATTATTTAAGTATATTTGCTTTAATAATCTTAAGCAAAAAAAAAACCTAAGACAAAGGAATTGTAGATTAGAGACTTTATTTTCAGGGCAAAATGATACGGATAAGTGAACATCAACTGACCAGAAATTATTTGCTTCTGTCTGTTAGACACGTAATGGAGTCATTTAACTAGTCAAATTAGGAGCCGCAGAAATGCACCATGCTTCATTACTGAGTTCGAATGGGCACCATTTTACATTTACGTCAAAAATTATCTCATAGCAAATTAATGTTTTCATTGTGCCGAAAAACAGAAGCTATGCAGTGTTAGCACCACCTAGAGGTGATTGGAAAAATACTACGGAGGGATGATCACTAACAAGGACAAGATGATCAATAGACTAGTTTTAGGGAGTAGAGCCCTGACCCCACTTTCAAGTAAGAACATAGTCACCGCATCTAATTGACTGGGCTTGGCTTCTGATGTTCAGTTCTGAGGGTCCCATAAAGATGACCTTAGACTTGGCCTTAGACATGTACTAGGATTTCTCTCATGATTTCCAACCTCTCCACGCTCCTCTTCAAGTCTTGAAAATATCTGTTCTTTTCTTTATCTTCCTGCTCTTGGCATCTTTTTCTCACCTGCAGACTTACATTTTATCAAAATCTTAGATTTCAGCCAAATTAGCATTTCTGTAAATAAGCAAGGAGGATTCACTCCTCCTCACATTCTAAGTTGGCATCTTTATAATCTTTCTTTTGCTGTTAGTAAAACTTGCTATCGATAGAACGAGGCAAAACATGACATTGTTTCATTTTTTAAAAAATACCTAAACTGGTCGATTCTGCCACTCAAAGGGGTTACGAAAAGCTGGTAGTCTTCCCAAGAATGTTGGCTGTCTATTCAGTTCAGAGAGAAATCATTTAGGAGAAAATAGCAAAGCCCTCCCCAATAAAAATATTTATTAAAGTGATGTGTAGGCACTCAGTGAGCTGAAGCAGATAGAACAGAAGCAAAGGAAAGAATCGAAGCATATAAATAGCATTGAGAACTCGGGAATATTTTAAGACAATATTGATGTCTAAAATATATGTGAATGACTGCATAATGATCAAGGCAGACATAATTCAAAGTACAGTCAGAATCTGGCCTCCAACTCAGAGCTTTAAATTCTCTAAAAGACATCTGTTTGCCGAGAAAGCCTCACCAACAGCTGCTTCATATAAAGGGGGAAGCCCCGGGCAAGGTGGGGAGCTGGCAGGTATGGGACCCTCGTAGGTATCAGGTGCAGGACTCCAGGAAGGCCAGCACCCTCCCTGTCTCCCTCCTCCAGCACCAGGGGCAGGACCGCTTAAGCCCCAGGGGAGGGAGGCACTTGCATTTCTTGTAGCTGTATACCGAGCTTTGCCGGCTGGGTTTGTTAGGGGAGCTCTGCACTTTGCAGCATCTCCAAGGGACCAGTTTGGTAACATGCTTCTTGGATACTGACAGGAGCCTTGGCTTCCCCTCTCTGGCCCTAACTCTGTTAGCCCAGCCGCTATTATCCTGATACTCACAAACCTCACCAAGCAGCAGCTGCGGGCAAACAAAGTAGCAGGTGTAATTTCTAAACAAAATAGGATCCTCTGATTTAAAAAAAATAAGAAGAAGAAGAAGAAGCACAAGTTAAGTAGAATAGCACCCATTTCACTCTTAACCGGGATTCACAAATGACCGCTTTTAATTAAAATGCTGCCTGCCAAGGTATTTCGCGGACCAACAACAACAAAAAAACCCCAACCCTCAGAATGTTATCCTCAGTTTCTGCAAAGAGGTTGGATTTTCAGATTTCAAAGAGAGGATCTCCTTTTGAAAACAAATTGTTGGTGATCATATGAGGCTGGTAAGTACAGTATTTTAAACCCATGCTGTGTTGAAGAGTTCACAAATTTTGCAGTGACCTTAAGGCCACAGCTAGGATAATGAGAGATGGAGAGATGAGGGCAGTGTCTGAAAGTGGGTCCTCCTTTGTTCTAACGGAAGCTTTGTGTGTGTGGCTTAAGCTAGTGGTTCAATAGAATTTCCTTGAAACAGAAACAAAAATGTTAAGAGCTGGTAACAAGTACTTTAGTCTGCTCTTCCCCCCTTCAAATGCAGGGAGAATTTTACCTCTTCTCATGAATCTTGTCTGCCGAAATGTCTCTGTCTTCATGTTATGTTTACCAAGTCCAGGCCGGAGGACCCGATAATTTATAACCATTCCTATTGGGTTTTATGTAATAACTTTGGAACTCATATAAAGTAATGATCCACAAACTCTTTTAATGTTCATTATAAAATATGAAATATTTCTCAGAACCATTGCAATTATGTGACCAGACATAACTGTTTCACACATGAGTAAATACAGGGAGGTTTAACATAACTTTATTATCTTCCTGTCTTTTCTTCTCATTGATGTGATAATACTGTTTTAATATTTTTCTAAAGAAAAGTTAAGTAATTTTAGAATCTCTACTGAGGCCCGCTTTATTGGCTTTTGCAATAGAGCTCTCAGATCTAATTGTATTTATGCTCAGACTGACACCAGTAAATGTCGTGAATGGAAGGGAAATGCCCCCCAAAGCTGTATATTCTGTAATTATCGATAGATGTGTCTCTGCTGACAAGGCCTGGGGATTTGGGGAGAGTCGGAGAAGCAAAACCGAGACACAGGCACATGCTTTTCTATAGTCACCGGAGGCCCCGTGAATGCTGAGAGGTGCTTTTCTGAGGGGCAAAGGAGCCACGGAACTTTCCCCGCTCCTGTGCCGCATCTGCCCTCTCTGGGGTCTGGAGCCAGTAGCATGAAACTTCTTGTTTTATGGGAAGGCTGATCTCTAAAGAGAATTTTCCTAGAATTCCTGTCCTGGTGATTTGAGCTGAGTGGCATCGCTCGGGCCGCTTGCCCTGCATCCGGGATGTGAACAGCTCCCTGGGTGTAAAGTGTCCTGCAGTCATAGAAGCCGGATGGGAGTTCTGGAAACCCAACTCTTGCTCATGGCTTGGGGCAACCCCTCCTCCAGGACAACGGTGACTCTTTCTAGTCTGGCAAGGAAGGAGGTGGAAGGAAGGCGGAAGTTGCTGTGTCTGGGCATCTCCATCTTCTGGAGATGATGGAGAGAGGGTCCCCCGCTCTCAGCCTAGTTCTCTTACTTAGCCCTAAACAAATGCTTCTCAAAGTCCGGTGTGCAAACAAATCACTGTGGATCTCATGATAATGCCGGTTCTGATGCAGAAGGTCTGGAAAGGTATGAGATCTGTCCTTCTCATTTGCTGCTGGCCAATGGTCCAGTGCCGCCGGTCCATGCCACACGCCGGCCCTGGGTTCTCGTCCACCTTCTCCCTACTCATCTGGCTGGGGCAAGCAAAGCTGATGGGAGGTCTGGAGGGCGAGGTGAAGCTCTTTAAGCAGCCCACATAGGATAATGGGACACAACGGGTGGCCTGGGTGCTGGATCCAACTCACAGAGGTACGTCTTTTGGCTTGTGTGGTATTTACACTTCGTCTTCAATTAGCTGCAAGCATTCTGAAACTGTGAGAGTTTTACTTACAAATCCAGGCTTTCTGGTTCTTTAAGGAAGAAATGGAATATCTGGGACAAGTAACAGAGCTGGATGGGGTGGCTCTCCTCAGGGAGACCTGGCTCTCCATTTCTGCATGGACCCCCATCCCTACCCCCACCCTAGGCGTGCCGCCCCATCTGCACGGCTCAACACTCTGTTTTATAGATGGGCGCTAAGACCCGGGACCTCGCAGGGACTGAGGCTGTCGGCCCCTCTCTGGAGTTTTCGGAACCTGGGAACTTCTGCCCACATCAGAATCCCAGCTCCTCCCGAGTGTGTTAGCTCTGCCTTCAGGCAGCTGCAGCCTTCATATTTCAGGAGCCATTCGGTAGCTCCGCAGTCCTCCCAAGCAAGCCACTGGAGAGTGTGAAATTCTCAGCTAATTAAATGTCTCGAGAACCTCCCTCCCTGTGGCCAACGCCGCGTTTGAAACAAGCAGGAGTGTGGAGAAGGCTCCTGGCAGAGGTGGGAGCCAAGGGCCGCGTCCAGGCTGCATGGGGTCCAGAGAGAGGGCAGGGAGCCCGTCCTTCCCCCGGGGGCGGCCAATATTCATGGCACTTGGGTGTGACGGTCATCTGGTTTCTAGGTGGGCAGTTTGGGGGCTTATCACAAAATCTGAAATGTTCATCTGCACTTAGAAAAAACAAAGTGCAATTATTATTTTCCCTGAGTGGTCCCTTCACTGTTCCCCAGACACTCCTGGAAACCAAGGGCTGTGCTGGAGTTTGATACGGCAAGAAACCAGCCAAAGTCAACATTTGTGGTTGCTCAAGACAAAAAGTGTGGGCTATGTGCCTCCAAAGGCTTTTCCATGGCTGCCACTGGTTGTATGATGATGTTAAGGGAAAACCAAAGGGGTCTTCTGCTCCCCTTGGCAGCCATCATACCCGTCTCTGTTCTTCTGACTGAGGCTGCCCCTGTGACGGGTCACGGTGCCATTGCTGTGTGAGGACCGGGAGCCCGGCGCTCGAGTGACAGCACATCCGGCGCAGCAGGCTGGGGAGCCGGCGGCCAGGCAGACCCCGCCCAGCCCTGCCAGTCAGCTGTGCCCGTCCTGCCGCGCCTGCACCTCTTCTTTCCAGCTTCAACATTTCCATCCTTAAGCGGAAGTCAGGGATAAAATCTCGGCAGCGTCTTCCTGCTACCAGATTCCTCCAGCGCTCACTCTTCACAGGGACCAAGAAGGGGTGACTCCAGGGCCTGCCCCCACTTCCACAGCTGAGCTCTGGACATCTGAGCCGTCAGCAGCAAAGGTACCTTCAGGGGGTCAGAGGGACTCACACGGGACACTCAAATGGGCAGCCGTCAGCACCCCATTGCTCTTAAGTAAATTTCATTGGACTTAAAATTTCTACTTTTCCTTCCTTTTATAAAATGGAATAAAACCGTCATTTAACAGGTCACACATGGTTAGACTTTGGAATGTTCAGTGACAGAAAACATGGGAACAGCCAGCCGATGACAAGAGATCCCTACTCTCCTGATGTCTTCTCGGAGGGTTCTGCTCATCCCCGTCCACATGAATGGACAAGGAAATCTATTACATGTTGCCCTGAAAGAAAATGGTACCCAAATACAGCCACATGCAGGAGAAATGCCACGCCGAGGGCTGGGGGCACTATGAGGGACAGCAGCTGGTGGCCACAGAGCGCTGAGGAGCTGGAGAAACTAAGGCTGCAATCAGCCTTCACCCCAAAGGAGTTCACAGACGACTCGTGGAAATGTAACCAAAGCGTATAAATCACGTTGCTCGCTGAGACAGTGAATGATAAAGTCAAAATAGATGGCGGAAAGGAAGCGAGGGCCGGGAGGAGGGGACACTGAGCTGCATCTTGAACAACGGGGAGGGTCTGACAGTGTTTTACAGCTTCATCCGAGAAAGGCAGGTAGCAAGGATTTCTTCTTGCTCCTGGTGTCTTTTTCTCTGATCAGTTAAAAAACAAAAACAAAAACAAAAAACTAACACTCTCTCCATGTCGGGAAGGATTTGGGGCCCCTAACCCAAAGCAAGTCCTCTTCGGTGCAACAAGTCACGGCGCTCCGGGGGCCGCGCCTGGGGTTCCTCTCCAGCTCGTCCTTGATATTACTCACAGGAACAATTGCCTGGTCTTCTGACTCAGGAACTATGTAAAATAAAATGACTGTGTTTTATATGATGAATTTAATTCTTTTCTAATGAATTTTATCAGACTGCTCTCCTTAGCACTGTTTGCAGTACAGCCTGCGCTGGACTATTTTCGAGCATAAGAAAATAAATTAATTTAAGGTTTTTTAATCACATTAAAACAATATTAAAACCCCAGCGTGCTTTTTGTCAGCCCCTTTGCTGGAGCACACGGTGCAGTCTCCCGGGTGTGCACCCTCGCTTGGGCTCCGGGTGCCCCGGGCACAGACACTTGTGAACCACTGGCTGTCGGTATTTTCGTGTGTATAGCCAGAATAGTATGGTGAGCCCCTCAAAGCACATTCTCCAGACTCAGGAGGTGTCACTCCCGGCTCAGCAGGGACGCGGTAATACATCTGCTCTCTGGTCTGTGACACTCACTGCCTTCCCCAGGCTGTCCCCGGACAGCGACGCCTGTCATCTTGTTATGAGGCTCTACAGAGAGCCAGGCTCACCCCTGACATGGCGGAAATGACTTGGGGCTTCCGAGTCGGTGTCATTAGTTGCCCGGCACGTGGAGAGCCTCCGTCTGACATCCCGCACTGAAGGAAACCTGCCTACTCCAGCTGGGGTCTGTGCGAACTGTGGAAATCACAGCGGAGGCTTGAGGGTTGGCCGCCCCCCCCACCCCCCACCCAAGCGTAACTGGAAATTGAGAACCTCCTTGATGGCTTTCTTGTCCCTGAGCCTGTCTACTTGGCAAAGCCCCCTTCTCCTGGAGCTAGTTCACAGCTGGGCTGTGGCTGGCCCTGACACAGCGAGGGCCAGCAGGGTAAACATCTCATCTGAGATACCATAGGGATGGCAGCAATGCTAGCATAAAAAAACGCAGAAAGAAGGTACCCAAACCACATTTGCATGGTCTCCCAGTGGCATGGCGTGGTCATCATTGGCAGACTGGACCCCCAAAAAGTCATGTTCTAACAAGTAGAAAGCATAGGACGGACAGAGTGGTCACTAGCACAGGACTGATGCCAGATGGGTTCCAGTAGGAATGAAATGTCAAGGAAGTGAGTGAACCTCTCTGAGCTTTAGTCTTCTCTGCACAATGAGTAGGAGACCAGAGCCTGCCTCAAAGTACTCCAGGGCCCGGGGCACCTGGGGGGCTCAGTCGGTTAAGCGTCCGGCTTCGGCTCAGGTCATGATCTCATGGTTGGTGAGTTGAGCCCTGCGTCGGGCTCTGTGCTGATAGCTCAGAGCCTGCTTGGGATTCTCTCTTTCTGCCCCTCACCCCCCACTCACTCTTGACATATAAAAAGCTAAAAAAAAAAAAAAAAAAGCTCCGAAGTCCAGAGGCCACAAGATGCCAGGGATATCATCAGGAAGCAGTAATGTCCAAGAGCAACCAAGGATAGACCCTTTGCTAAAGCCACTGCCTTCATGGCTTCCATGTGACCACTGTCTCTGGCTCTTCTTTCTACTTCATGGGGTCCTCTTCGTTGGTCCATTTTGTTGGCCCTGCCTCCTCTGTCTGCCCTCCATGGGCTCCTCACAGCTCAGACCAGGCTCCTCTCCTCCTCCTGGGACATCTCACCCTTCCATACAGATTCCATACCACTCTTTTGCAAGGTTCTCAGATACAAACCTGCGGCCCCTTCTCTTCTCCAAAACTTCTCTTCTAAGTTTCTATTGGAGTTTTCCACTTAGATATTTCATAGCACCAAACCCAGGAGTTTCCTTGAGCCCTCCCTTTCCTCAGCATATGCATCCAATCCACCTCCAAAATCCTGCCAAGTCTGTCTCCAAATAAACCAGGAGTCCCCTTTTCCTCCCATCTTCACCCTTCTATTGTGGGTGGCCATTATCTCATACTGGGTAATGCTTACTGGATCTCCCAGGCCTGCCTCCAAACTGCTCTATACCCTTGAGCTGCAGTGAGCCCCTAAAGTTATATAAAAGACTCTCCTAACTTACTCTCCTAACACTTTTTAATGGCTTCCCATTTCCTTTCGATTAAGCCCTCACCCCCACCTTGGCCACAAAGCTCAGAGTGGTCAGGTCCTTATCTTACCCACAACCTCACCTCTAGGCTCTGATCCAACTACATGGGCCTTCGTTCTGATCGTTAAACATTTCTAGCAATTTTATACCTCAGGACATTTGAATATACAGTTTTCACTGCCTAGAATGAATGATAACCTATCCTGTTAACACACACACACACACACACACACGCACACACACACACACACACACGCACAGAGCTTTGTGTGGCAACTCCTTCTCATTCATTAGCTCTCACTTCAAATACCTTGTTCTCAAAAACAAGGCTTAGAAATGGCTTATTACTCTAGTATTTACTCTCTCGGTCCTTCACTTACTTCTTAGCAGGTAATCAAAATTATATTTCTCAGTTTCTTCATTATTTTTTGTTTGTCTGATTCTCCCATCAAACCGAGAATGCCAAGCAAAGAGCCTATCTGTCCTGTGTGCTCTTTTCTCCCATCTGGGTACCACAGTGCCCAGCCCATAGATGAGGTTTGGAATGTGTTTCTTGAATGAATGAATGAATGAATGAATGAATGGGAAAATATATAGAGAGATAAATAATGCATAACATTTGTTTGTGGTAATCACTTACTCAAACATTAGTTTTCACTACTGTTTAGAATAGGTTTCTTGTGTCCACTTAGCCATTTCTTAGGTGAGCCTGTTATGGACGTTGACACCTTAGTGTCAAGGAAATCTAACTTTACCAATTGCATGGGAGATGGTTCAGAGATGTCTTACAGCAGAGGAGCTCCCCTGAGCTCTTGGCAAGGCTGGAGGTGATGTAGGCAAGTGTGGTTTGAGTGTTTGGACTCCTCTTTCTGAAGAGTCAAGTCAGATTCTGTCCTTGCCTCAAGTGGGGGCAGAGGTGTGTGTGTGTGCGTGTGTGTGTGTGTGTGTGTGTGTGTTTTGTGTGTGTGCATGGATGGTGATCTTCTTTGATAGATTATCAGTGATTTCATAAAGCTCCATCTATTTACCTCCTTTGAAAAGGATATAGATAACAAATCTCAGCTATTTGCTAACAAATGTTGGTAACAGACAGGGTCACTCCACTTTTCCCTGGAGACCTAATTATTGGCGTTTTGTCTGTGGGGATCCATAGATCTAGGTGCTTTAGAAGAGAAAATAGGTGGCAGGAAGAACCAACGATGCTGATATCAGCACCCCTATGCCCCTTGCAAGAATGACTGCATTTTGAGGTATGCGCTCGTGCGAGGCAGTGTCTGACTATCTACCCAAGAGTTGTCACAAAGCAGCTGTTTTAAAGCTGGTACCCTAGATCAGATAGAGTTCTGTCCATCTTGCCGTCTCCTCAGTTTCGCAGTAGTAAAAATATATGTATCATTTCACCCTGGGGATCCTGATGTTAAAATATATAAATGAAAGAAATTGACTTCAGGCCTAAAAAAAATGTATAATGCAATAATAACTGATAAACTAATAAATATCTATCACCATTATATTTCAAGATTTCCCAAAGATATCTGAAGAGCACTTAATTGTTACTGAGTAATCAATTATTCAATTAACCTTCTTCTCATTGAATATATATTTGATACAACTTTTTGAAGCTTCAGCTTTAAAAGGTTCCTATCGATTGAAAGTTTCAAGGCCATATGGCCTGAATATCGGATTTGTGCTGTCATGATTGACAGTGGAGACTTGTAATCACATGCAAATATTTCAGATGGTGTGAGTTTCAATGATGAGGCTACAATGGTGATGCTCATTTTGCAGACAGATTTATGTGCACATGTTTATATATAACATACACAAAACCTCTGCTTCATGCATGCACTCCCACACCCCTGTGCATACACACATGGTGCCTGCTTCATTTAGTGCAAACATTGACCAAATAACAGGCCCCACTCCAGACGTGAGCCCACTGTTCCGAAGAGTAACTGCATCATCTCTGAGGCCACCTGGTGATTCAGTGATTCAAATTTTGGAAGTCTTCTATTTAAATAAGATAAGAGACTAGCAAGGCTCTCAAATGCAAAAATTAAATTGCATGAAGCTTGGACTTGCAAGTTGAAAAAAAAAGTCATTTCAATTCAAGGGAACTCTTTTCTGCTCTGTTTTGTCCTATTTTACTTTTCTAGAATCCTCTTAGGCAATCTCAGGTTTGTAAGAGGCTGCCCTGACTACTTCTCTTAATTTAACCTTTCTCCTGATGAGGGTTTTGTGTGTGGGTGTGTGGACGCAAACAGTGGGCACGGTCTTCTTGCTTGATGAGAGTCTGTAGATGTGATGCAGTGTTCAAGAAATCCTTGGAGTGTGTTTATGAGGCTGGTGTAACTGGTTCTGGACCCATCCCCTGGAGTGTGTGGTCCTATAGACATGATGGCACAAATGGGTGCAAGCTTTCTGGAGGCCGAGGAAGAAATATGGATCAAATAGATACAAAATGTGAATTTCTTTTCACTCAGCAATGCCATTTCTAGGAACCCAAAAGAAAATGACCTGACATTTGGGGAAATGTTTTTCTATTAAGGATATTAATCGACACATCCTCTAATAATGGGGAAAACTTAGAAAGCAAGCTGTATGCCCACAAATGTGGATAAAATTAAGTAAATGAGGTACCTTCACATGAAGGAAGACCATGTAGCCATAAAATTATATAGCAGAAGAATAATTAGTCATGTGGAGAAATATTGACAGTACCTATAAGAGTTAGTGAAATCTATATTTGAAGCATAAATTTTGTAAAAACATATTCTATAGTTATGCACAAAAGAAGAGGCTTGGATTTACATTCAGAATTCCCAGGGCCCATTTCAGGTATTGGGATGATAGAAGGGTATTACTCCTTCTGTCTTTATGCTTTCCTTTATTTTCCAAATCTCCTATATATTTTAATAACCAACCCCCAACGATCTTGAAACTAGCATAGTTTAATAGCTCAGAGCTTAAATTATTTGGTGCATCAAACTTTCTCGAAAATGGTTTGTGATTGCGGGGGCTCTTCTTGACCCCGTCTCACACCCAGCCCCTGAGCCTGCCCGCCACCCCTCTCTCCCTGCTCCCTGTTTACAGAAGCCACGGTACTGAGCTGTGGGTGCTGGGATGGGCCCCCCAGAACACAGTTGTAATCAAGATATTAGCAAAGAGTTTCTGTCCTGAAAAATACCACAAACAGGCTCGGTTTGACCTCCTTAATGCACGAGCACTTTAGTAATCTGTGCCTAATGATTTTTTACATTAAGCCCCAGCTTGTGTTGGGCCCTTGTGAGGCGCAGTAATTTAAGAACAGTCATTTTGCACATTCCAATCCCATTATGTTACATTGTTACTGAATAAAGACTGGTATTATGTTGCTCCCATAAAGGGCAGAAGTGGCCTGAATTTTATCTGCTGAACGAATCAATCTGGATTATGTCAGCTGAAAAGAATTGCAGACTCCAGTGTCTCCCGCAGATGGGGAGGGGGGGGGAGGAAACAGGGTCTTTTTTTTTTTAATGTATCTGTTCGTTCTGAATACATGAGCTAAGATAATACCTTGTGGTGACTGAAAAGTAGTTTTTCTCTCTTATTTTTCAATGAGGAGTGTACCAATTATCATTTCAACATAACGTATTAGGAGATCAATTGGGAACTGCAAGCCATTTCCCCATGTTAATACTGTGCTGCATTTAAGCTGCCCTGACGGCCTGTCCGAGCTGTGGGAAAAAGACGGAGCAAATAATGAGGAAGGCGCTTAGAAGAAAGGCAGAGGGTGGGGCTTGGCAAGGGATGTGAACAATTCATCAACAACTCAACAAGGATGATGGAAAAAATAAGTCGTCCCTAAAGAAAAAAGGAAAAGTTTTTTCTTTTCCTTTCTCTTTCTTTCCTTTTTTTTAAAGAAATCGTTTCCCCTGGTGGGTGGGGGAGGGGGACACATTTAACCCACCTTTGTCCTGCTTCTCCATGAGCTGATTTTAAACTTCCTGAAATCAACCAGTGCTTCTCTTTGAAATGGATAGTGCACATTTAAACAGTGGGCATTCTTTAGCAATCAGGTTAAGAAAACAGTGTCTAATTTCCTGTCCATTCGTGCAAATTTCTTAGCATGTGGTAGTGTCATTTAATATCTAAGTACAGTAATGCTCTGCTTTGACTTAGGAAAATGCAGACAAATCCTCTGCGTGAAATAATTTGTGTGATCTTTGAACTGACCATGAATAAAATCAAGCTCTTACTCTGTGCCCTTATTTATATGATAGAGAAACCTTTGAAACTCAAAACTCTTCAGGATATAGTATATGTATCCAGTAAGTTGCTTAAAATAACATAACTCTGTTGCATTTTATAAGTGCTCCCCCCACATTCCTCCAGCCACCATTATGCAACCCCTTCCAAATATTTACCTTAGAAATGAATAGGCTTTTCTAATATTATTGTGCTCAGAGTTGCTAAATTTCCATTCAGCAGACCTAATTCCGCCATCTGCAAAGTTCTAGATTTTATAATACTTATAAGCTGTTTCTAATCTATTTTTACTGCCTTGTTCTGTCCTGAAATGTCAAAGAGTGCAGAATAGGTCTTGGAATTAACATGACAGTTAAGAAACTTGGCAAGGTTTTACAGCAGATTGTGACATTAACAAAATACAAAGGAGAACGGTGAAATTAACATTAACGTATGCTTGCAGACACTATAAAAATCTATATGTCCATGATCAGGGAATTAAAAAATAGGCATGTTTTTAGGATGATGCTATTAAAGACAGATCTTTACTATGAAAAGAAATTTCCATATGAAAAGGAACTTACTAAAAGTAATGCCGTAATCCCCTCTCTGGAATGAACAACAGGTTTATGGTCCTAGGTCAAGGAGGCATATGGCTGTCTCCGGTTGCCAATTTTTTTTCCTGGGCTTCTTTAATCTGTGATAAAACTGCTTTGAAAGCACTAATAGCATTTTTTCACAGCTGTGAAGGAGATCATATGATCGATGTACCTAGAAGGGAGATCATTTGTTTAGATTCACAGATTGAAAAAATAAATCACTTAAAGCCCACTTTTAATGTCATCATGGGAAGGTTTCAAACAGTGCTATCTGAAGGAATTCATCTCTCCCTCCCTCCCTCTCTCTTTCTGTCTCTCTGTCTCTCTTTCTCTCTCTCTCTTTCTCTTTCTCTCTCTCTTTCTCTCTCTCTCTGTCTCCCTCTCTCTCAGCAGCTGCCAGAATCTGCTGGTCTCGTATATTCCTTGGTGATTGTAGTTGTGTGCACTGTAATAAACCTGACCTTGGGTTGCCGTTCTAGGAACACTCTGTGTTTTAGGAACACAGAATCTTGGTGTTGGAATCATGCTGGGCTGCTTTCTAGAGGATAGGGGTGTACAGACTGGGATCATTGGACCCACACTCCGTCTCCGCTCTTGCTGTCTGTGTGATCTCAGGCCAGTTGCTTAATGTCTCTGAGTCTCACATGCCTTATCTAAAACTGGGGGAAGTAAAAATACCTCCATCAGTGGTTGCCTTAAACAGTGTGTGTGTGTATGCATGCACGCGCGTACATGTGTACTTTGATTTAGGCCGTTGTTTTTTTTGTTTTGTTTTGTTTTATTGCAAAGTGGGAAACCTCAGTGAGAGTGGGGGGGTAGGAATAAAATATGGGCCTCTGAACACCCTCTGCTCGCTGTGGAGTCAGTGTGGCTGCCATCAACGAACGCGCTCTGTTATAAAAAGTTCTGACCCTGCGTGTGGTCCTGACCTCTCTCAGCTGGGAGTGCTGAGCCACCAGCTGTGGGCAAATTCTCATTTAACCACTCCAGGCCTCTGTTTATCTATCTGCAAACAGGGCACAATAATGCCTCCGGGGGGGGGAGGGGTCTGTGAGGTCAAGAAAGAGACTTAATCAATAGGAAACCCTTTGGATCTAAAAAACGATATCCAATGGAAAAACAAAAGGAAGTTAAAAAAAACAATAAACAGGGGCACCTGGATGCCTCAGTTGGTTAAGCGTCTGACTCATGATTTCAACTCAGCCTAGGATCTCAATTTGTGGGATCGAACCCTGCATCGGGGCTCTGGGCTGACCACACAGAGCCTGCTTGGGATTCTCTCACTTTCTCTGCACCTCCCCAGCTTGTAAGCGCACATCCTCTCTCTGTTTCTCTCAAAAATAAAGTTAAAATCAATAAGCAGTAATGCATTATTTTAATAGCTGGCTTGGCAGACCTTTCTCTACTGCACTTTGCAGATAGTGAAATGGGGGCCAGGGGAGGTGGCTCAGCCTGTCCATGAGTAAAAGGTCCTGTTGGGAAGGAACACCCTCCACTCCTGGCCTCCCCGGGCTTGGAGTTCCCCAGGGTTACCTCCTTGCTGGGACAGGTCTCCTGGAGGTGGAGCCTGGAGATCTGGCTGTTCGAGGGCTGTGTGGCTGGCCCAGGAACGGGAAGCACTGGGTAAACTCTTTCTTCCACTGAAAGGTACTTATGTGTCCCTGCCAGGCCTGAGGGACTAAGCCCAGTTCCCTCCAGCCGGACAAGCCTGCAAAGGTGGTGGGGAAGTCAGCAGCAGAGTGAACTTTTCCCTTGGGGCCAGAGGGCTGAGGGAAACTGGGGTCATTGGCCAGGGACAGAAGACATGCCACAGACATTCGTGGGTGTGCATGCTCACTGAATCACCTTATGCTTGTCTCCTGGAGATACTGGGCCCAGGCCCAGCCCCTCCCAGCAGCAGGTGCAGGCCACCTTCTGCTTCACCCTGCACTCACTAAGGACGGATACCTCAGCATCCTTGGTGCCTCAGGGGCTCAGGCCCCTGTTGTCAGGTTCTTTTCCAGGTCAGTGGGTGGATGGGCCGGGCACCCTTCGCCTCTTCCTACAGTCCTCTTTCCTGGTCTTCTGGAGATGTAGGCAGGCATGGCTGCTCTTACCTCCTTCTTCCAGCAGATGGCGGTCTCTGCGCAGCAATGAGACCCACATTTCGGTTTAGGGTAAACTCCAAGTGGCTCTGCTCCCTTTGGGCACTGGACATTCTGAACATTACGGGGTAGAGTTGCAGGTATTCTAGGAAGAGCCCTGTGTCCTGCGGGGGCACACAGAATCTCCGGGAGCTTACACCTGGGGATGAGGGGGTGCTGGGGATGTCACCGGTCTGGTCCCCTGCCTCAGAGCTGGGGCTCAGGGACATGTCTTAATTTTTCCACTGGTTAAAAAAAAAAGACTTGTCCACATTTAAAATCCAGAATATTCAACAGAGCATCACAGGCTATCTCTGTAAAAGTCAGAAGATGTGGTAACACCAGACTCGTCCCTGGGAACACAAGGGGACGGGTACAAGGGGCCCTCTGTCCCTCTGGGCAGTTCACGCTGGACAGCTGCAGGCTGTCCCGTGAGGTGGGGACCTCACATCAAAAGTATCCTTGTGAGTGTTTTTGTAAGATGACACCTGTTTACTGGATGCTCACTGTGGGTCTTGGCTCCCAACCCCCGGAACTGGGGGCCTGCCTCACATTAGCCCGTTTGCACCTTGGGACAAGTGTCATTACCCCCATTTCATGGCAGGGGAAACTGAGGTTCAGAGGAGCTTACCAGTAGCAGAGCAGGGACCTGTCTGCAGGCCTGCCTGTGTAGAAAGGCCAGCCCAGCGGCCAGGTGCAAGGGTGCCGCTGGGCTGTGTGGGTCTCCTCCTACCTGGAAGGGCTGTCCTCTTGGCTTTCATGTCCGCAGAGTCCGTCAGACGCCAAGGCATTCTGCCTGCACAGGGGGGTGGTTCAGAAACCTCAGACGACAAGCCCCCCATAGGCCTGAATTCAAGGTTAATCGAAGTAACTGACAGAGACCGTGTATAAGACAATGTGAGAAGACTAGCCTTCAGCTAGTTTCTGGTTTTGTTTTAAATAACAAGAAATAAGGTAATCTCGCATTTTCAGCTTCCCAGACTAGATGAAAAACCATGTGCTCTGAGGGCTTGGGGCGTGCCGGGTTGTCCTAGAGGCAGAGTGGGGCTTGAACGCCGGCAGCACGGGCATCGCGGCCACAGCGATAGTGAGGAAGAACCGTCGACCGGTAGATAACTGTTACCGTCTACTCCTGTAGTTCCTGACATCCTACGGTGCGCTCGGATCTCTGCTCTGGGCCTCGCATATATTAGTTTATTTTATTCTCAAACCCTGTGACGAATGAATTATTATTATTCTCATTTCACAGCTGGGGAAATGCAGGCTCAGAGAGGTTAAGTGACTGGTCTAAGTTCACACAGCTGGTAATCAGTGGAGTCAGATTTGAAACCAGGTCCACAGGGCACCATCATTTCAAGGCATTTCATTTCAACGGGCACATTATTCGCCTGAAGTGACTGCAGGGCCCTTTAGAAGTGCTTGATGCCCTAGCTATCTGGATTCCTCCTGGATGTTAAGCATAATATTAGAAAAAAATCAATTTAATTTTTTGGTTCACAGTAATGGTCTTGGCTGCGTTTTCTCTCTCTCCAGGAAAAAGGGTTTTGTAAAATTAGAACGTTTGCCCTAGAGATTCCCCCCCAAGCTTTGCTGAGTCCCCTAGAGTGGCAGTTCCTGACCTTGAGTGGAGATCTGAGTAGCTCTCCTGGGAGGGGAGGGGTTGACTTTCCTTTTGCCTACGGATGGTTCCTGCATCCCTGGGCCAATCATCGATCCCTCTAACCTTTTCTCCCCAACATGTTGCATACCTTGGGCCCCAACCAGGCTATATAGCCTGGTGTATGTGGGTGTGGGGTCCTTCTGGAGGAAGCCCTGGGATCCAGTGGGGAGGTCGTTGCAGCCCTGGAGAGCTCTGAGGAAAAGCCCTTGGCAGCCTGGCAGCCAAGCCCCGGTCAGGAAGGGCCAGCCCAAGTTCCTTGCATTAGGGTTCACACGACCTGTGTTGGGGCCTGGAGGCTGGCTCCAGCCCCTACCTGCCTCTTACCACTGATGCTCTTCATAGGCGATGTGTGTGGCCCTTACAAGTGGACTCACGTCTCCTGGATGCAGGAGGGAGCAATACCTGAGGACTCGGTTCCTCGCCAGTGAAAAAGCCCTTATCTGCTTGGTCGTGGGGGCCGGCAACACGCTCACCAGTCCTACCCCCCTCTAACTTTGCTCACCTTGCTTAGGGCCCCCTGCGGGCCCACCCGTGCCTTGCCAGGGCAAAAATCAAGGTATCTGTGGAGCTTCCGTTTAAGTAGGAAAAGGACCCACAGCCTTAATTTCAGAAGGTGCCAGGCCTGGCTCAGAAGGGCAGGGCTGCTGAGGGGCAGGGCCCAGACACCTTCTAGCTCAGTGGGTGTGGGCCCTGGGTGAGCATTAGGAGCAGGTGGTGTGTGTGTGTGGCAGGGGGGCTTCTATGCACAGGGCAGCGTCCCCATGGCATTCCATGCCCCCGGTCATCGGTGTGGCAGGCCCGAGGCTCCTCAGAGCGCAGCTGGATGGTTCCTGGGATGGGGTGGATGCACATCAGGAGCAGTGCCCAGAGTCATGTTACACTGAGGTGATGCCCAAGCTGGCAGAGGCGACTTAGCTGCTTCTGGAGAGGAAATGACACTACAAGCAGTTATGGGAAGTGCCTTCGGGCCAGTGGGCCCCCCATTTCTGCTCCTCGCTCAGTCTCCCAAACCGGGCATCCAGCAGACTAAGCTGTGCAGATGTGTTCTGAAGACCCCTGGAGACTGCTGATGGACCCCAGCCCCACTCTCTCGGGGAGGGTCCCTGAGAACGCAGCGTCAGTGTCCCGCAGGGCTGAAGAAAGGAAGGACAGGCCCCTTGAGAGTCTGGGGTCTGGAGGCTCCTGCTGGGGCGGGGAGGAGCCCATGACTTCCCAAACTGAGAGGCCAGAGCGCTGGGAACCTGAAATGGCCACAAGGGGGCACCCGAGACCCGCCGTAGGCTCAGGTTCTCTTCATAAAACCTGGAAGGTGAGGGGGTTGTGTGGGAGACAGGTGTCTTCAGCTGACAAATGTCCCAGTTCACTATGAGTGGGGTACTGGGGAAGCATGCAGGTGTAAAATCTTTCTACTCCTGAGAATGATTACTTAATTAATTAAGGATTCATGGAGACAACATGCATTTATGCTGCACCACCTGTGTGCAAAGCTTAAGGGGACAATTTGAGTAAAATGGCGTCGATCCTTCCTCTCTGAAGGGCAGGAGATGGAAAGAGCTGGACCCAGAGTCAGGCCCAAACTAGCGTGTCCTGCTCTGTCCTGCCCTCCCCTGTGCCCTGGCTTAGACGGCGGGCCCTGGAGGTGGGAGCCACACCCGCAGTTGGCGTCCCTGTAGGCCCCAGTATCCATCTAGGTGGAGGATGTGGGGATTATCGGGATGGTGTGAGGCCGGGTAGGAGGGAGGTTCGCGGTGCTCCGGGGTCAGGTTGCCCAGGTGCAGCCACGGCGGGAAGCCACGGTATCCTGTCTGTAAAACTGGCCGATTCACACGTCTTGTTCCAGCAGAGGCAGGCCTGTCGCTGTCCCCCGGGTGCCTGCACACAGTCAGCACTTCTCAGCGTCGGCTGCGGTGGGCATCGTTGTCATCCTGGGCTCTGCCAGGGGGAGTGGGCAGGTTCCAGAGAGCGGCTGTGGCCAGTGTTGTTCACGATGAGGGCAGAGTGAGCCTTGTTGCACCGGGGGAGCATCTTGTGAGAGCATATCCCAGGGACCAAGGCCTTCTGTCCCCAAGGGACCTTTCTGGGATGGCCCCTGGTGCAGGCGAAGGCAGGAGCCATTCCCGGGCCGGCCCCACCAGCCCGGAACGTGAGGAGGCAGCATCAGCTGTTGGCACTGAGAGGCTGCAGGTGCTGGTCCCTGGGGGGTGAGTGCACGTGTGGTCGCCCACGTCACAGCCAAGAAAGCCCTGCTCTTCCGTCCTGCACCCTTCTCCCCATCAGATCCTGTGCCTGCTCAGCGCTGCGCCTCAGCCTTCATTCATGCATCCGTTTACTCACTCCCTCAACACACACCTGCGGGCCCACGAACGGCCCTGGGGGAGCAAGGCCAGGCAAAATGTTATTCCTGTCCACGAGGAGGGAGCTGTGGTGTGGGCGGTGTGTGTGTGGGGGGGCGGGGGATGAACATGCAGGCCTGAGATTGGGGAAGAGGAGAAGGAAAGTTCTGGAAGGAAGTGGCTGATCTGAATCCTGGAGGAATTGGCTGGGAGATGGTGACAGAGGTGAGGGCTTCATGCCGGGGGAGGGAGCGGCCCAGCCAGAGGGCTCGGAGCTGTGTCCTGGAGCTGATGCACGAGGGCATTTTAGGAGGTGACGGCAGGCCTGAGGGACATGGCTGGGGAGAGAAGGAGGCCAGGTCACGGAGATGATGCTGGCTTTGTCCAAGTGGCTCTGGCTTGCAGAGCGCGGGGCAAGGACAATTGGGGGAGCAGGAGAGGGGACAGGCACTGAGGCTATAGGAGGCATCTTCTTTTCAGCCACCAGAGGTAAGGAGGAGGTGGGCGGTGTGCAGCGACATCCGGGTTCACGAGGCATGACCTAAAAACAGATACTCAATTAGACATTTGCTGCTGCGAGTACAAACAGCTGAGAGCATCCCGGCTGCCCAGCCCATGGGACCGCCCTCCAGGCATCCAGACAGCCTGTCCAGAATCTGCCTGTTTAGATTCCGAGAAGTGAGGTCGACACGCTGGGACTTCCACCCATGCAGCCAAGGCCTCACCACCCACTAGAGCCACCCAAGGCCTTCACGTGGGTTGAGAATATTTTATCACTGCAAGATCAATTACATGGCCAGGCAAACCGAACGTAGACAGAGGCAGTCCCCTCTCTTTATGCCGCAAATTCAGAACTTCTGACCAGTGACCAGATGAAGGTGGCCTCCTCCTTAGAGGCACCCCTGTGTGCTGGCAGAGGTCATGACCACCCTGACAACGTACAGACTCTCGTTACTGTGCCCGGGCTTCCCAAGATGTACCCCCAAATGTAATATTTTATACAATAATACATGCGTGTGGAGTAGTACAATTAACTACATAAACCAGATGCTAAATTTTGATGGCTGGTCTTCTCATTATATTTAGGATATTATTTCTATGGAAAAAGAGCATTTTAAGATCCATGTAGAAAACAGGGTCAAAGCTGAGAGGTACAGTCCCCCTCCAAACCCCCATAATGATCTTTTACTCTGGGCTCAGAGTTCCGAATTTGAGGATCTGTTAGAAAGAACACTGGGTATTCCTGAGAAGCTCTGGTTAAAGACAAGACACAGGCAAGCAAGCAATAAAACCAACAAAACCCACCACCACTTATTACCTCTGTGACCCAGGCGTTTGCTTGGATTTTTGTAGAATCAGACTTGAGACACACGTTATTTTCTCAGGAAGAAATCCCAGGAAGCACAGGGCGTGGTGAGGACGCAGGACAGGTGGATTTTAGAGCAGGTAATGCTGTGGGAAATGGGGTCCCACCGAAGGCCCCCGTGGGGCATGTCCCAGGGCTGTCCGATGTCCATGCAGAAGCTGTTTATAAGCCAAGTTCATCCTCGCTCGGTTGGATGAATAGTCTGGCACCTCGATCCAGTGTGATCCCGTGGCTGGGGAGACCTCAAGGACCCAGAAACTTTGGGCATGTGTGGGAACAGTTGGCTAGGGCAGCCCCGCGTTTCTGGACACACGGGAACGTACCCTCTGAAGCCTCAGTTTCCTCGTCTGCAAAGCCAGCAGCTCCCCTCCTCCCAGGACCCTTCCAGGGTGATGTGTGTGACACGGTGCTGGACGGGACCGGAAGGCAAGCTCAGGGCTGGCACTTTGGAGGCACCACACGACACCACTTTGCTGGGTGGTCTTCCTCTTCAGACCCGAGTCCTCCCCTTTCAGCTCATTCTCAAATCGAGGTTCTCCCCTTCCTGGAACAATTTTAGGTGCCCCACCCTGGGGGCCTGAACACACTCACAGCATCATCTTTGTATCCTAGAAGCTGACTTGAATTTTACTCTGCTGTGCTGGGCCTTCCAGAGGGCCGGGCTCATCTGTCCCCAACATAAGCCCTGTCCCTGCTCCCAGGCCAAGTCCCAAATCAAGGGGATGGTGAAGTTGATTCTTCAGGCTGCCTCTTCAACCCTTTCCTTCTCATGGCCTCTCAGCCAAGGCTCTGTGCCCTCCTCCTGCTTTGGTGAGAGCAGCCCACCCTTACCCTCAGTTGGGGCCCTACTCTGACAGGCATGCCTCCCGATTTCAGGGTCCCCGTGTTTATGGCTAAAATATTACCGATGACCGCCACGCAGCCCCTTTCTCCTACGTTGTCATTTTATGTTAATTGAATGCTCGTATTAATCTAATAGAGTTTAGATTTATGTTGGGTTCTGTAGCGCGTCATATTTTAATCAATACACATTCCAACATTTAGATGGACAGATGGGAAAATCCGCTTCATCTCTGCACTTGGGTTCCATCAGCTGTCAATAATTCCTAATTTGAATCCTTCAGACAGTCAGATTTATGGGGTTGAGTACATTGCATTCATCACAGAAATTAACTTTTGGGGGAAATGATGTGAAAGGTCACACAACATCTCGAAGAGGCAGATATTATGTTTCAGAGATGAAGCGCTCTGGAATATTTATCCTCAAGAGGCGGCTGGCGGAGTGGCAGCAGGAGGTTTGACAGGGGTCTGGGGGTGTGGACCACCCTCAGAGGCAGCACTCCTCATAGCAAATGGCATCTTTCGGTCCAGGAAGGTCCCTTGGAGTAGTGCCGGTGTGGCTCTGGGTGTCGCTGTCCCAGGAGCTCTGTGGTTGGGGGGAGGACGGAGAGAGAGTGGATGCCATGGAATTCTGTTTGTCCTCTATGCACAGTGTGGTCTCTGGAAGCTGAACCAGAGTTAAAGATTCAAATGCCCAGGGTTTATTTGTACAGTGGACTGATGACCTGTAGGGAAAGGGAAAGAAGCCAATCAAGTGTGCTTTATCGAGCCCCATGGGCGTCTGGAGCTTGGGATGACTCTGGGGCCAATGTGGAGCACTCTTCAGTTATTGCAAATGAGGGGGATTGCATTTGCAAAGTGCTGCCAGCACTGGTAAGGTGCACCTTCTGGGGAGGTGTGAGGGAGGGGCATTGACTTTCAGTCCATTGGCCGAGCATGACTCTACAGCCCAGAAAAGGGTCAACAAAAGCCTCAGGGAAGTATTATTGCTCAAAGGAGGCAGCCATTGGCATTAGACATGAGGAACAAGGGCACAGGGCAAGCACTCTCAGAGATGGTCCCTCCAGCCATACTCAGAGCCCAGGAGGAGAATGATGTGTGACTGGTCAAGCAGACCACATGGGCACCAGGATGGGCTCCGCTGCCCACCTTCCTGTCTTTCCAAACTCTTCTCCCCTAGGAAACTGTAGACACTGAAGGTGGCTGGGAGGCTATGCTTTTTAGAGCTCCCCAAGAGACACAGATAACAGTCCAAAGCCTCATGAGGCTCAGTTCCCTTCCAATTTTGTGGCTTTAATTCCTGTAGCTATCCAAAGGGTGTTGCCTACTGATATTGGAATTTTTCGTCCTACCTCTGGAGAAGTGGTTATGTCACTGAGTGCCATTAGATACCTGCGTAGAGAATTGTGCCAGGATTAGCAATAGCTCGTCTTCATTTCTGCAGTGTAGAATGGCAAACGGATTCACCCTGGAGTTTACTAATTCCAACATTTGTGGGGCCATGTGCCTGGAGTCCCCAAAGCAGGTTTCTATTGCCTGGTGGCCAGTGAGAAAAAGCCATGCAGAGAGACATCTGGTAGACCCATTAGTAGAGCCGGACACCTTCCTGTCAGTGTTCTGGGCTTGAGACTTCTATATGGTGCCACCTCGTTTTCAGAGGCAAAGGCAGTGAGTGTCCATCCGCCCAGAGGAAGGATGAAACATTAGTTGACTTCCCTGATATAGCTATTCTGCACCCAGAAGAGGTACATTCAGGAACGTAGAGATGAGAGCCGTCTGTGAGCTTCTCCCATGAAGTGGGTGTTCAGTAGTACACTCTTCCACAAATATACACTTGCTTTTAAGTTCCAAATGCTGAGAAATTGGTAACACTTAGGGTTTTCAGGGGAAGTGCATTCTGGGTGCTCATAAGAAATGACTTCTTTGTCTCCACTGTGCTTCAATATGTGAACCTTTGGGTATAAGACCTTATGCACACTGAATGGGACAGCCCGGCGTGTGTGCATTTGTAAATAATGTGGCTTTCACTCTGCAAGTTCACTCCCTGCACCCTGTGCTAAGAAGTCATGTGCCCGCCAGCAGAGGGGAGCCCTTCCGTCCACAGCGTTATTTGGGAACATATCTGTATCTGCAAAAATCCATTATAACCCTATTGTTGTTGGAGATGCAGTTAATAAATGAAGGTAGCACAAAATATGATTTTAAATCAGTTTAATAAAATTATTCAAGTAGATTTTAAATCATTTTTACAGTTGATTTAACATTTGTGACTGGTTTATAGATTATGATATAGGATGGTGTTTGCATCTTTGCAATTTTATTCCAATTTAGAAACAGTACAAATATTAATTTTTGCTTCAATAATGGAGCCTTTGAGAATTAAACTTGTCTTTTCTCAACACATATTTTATGAAAATGATTTTAATATGATTTTTAATATATTTTTGAGGAACTTCTTGCAGGGAAACCCTTTTAACAAGGACTTACATGGAAGTATCTTCTCAAAAGTTTCTTTTGAGACAAAGGTAAACCAACAGTTTCTAAGAAAAAGGGTTTGTTTGTGAGATCAGTGACCTAATGCTTTTTCTATAATTGAAGAAAGTTCTGAAGCTTCTAGAAATGGTTTCCCAAGTATTATGAGCCCAAATTAAAGTCAACTTTGATTTGTGCCCAGCGGGTTGTGGTGATTATTCAGAGGAGGGTGAGGCTGGATCTACGGGGGAGCCCAGACAGCTGGTGGGAACTTAGGGGAAATTTGGGCTTCATGGGCCCAGCTTCTGTGTGCGTGGCTACCCGGGCTATCTAAGGATTGTCTACTTCTCAGTTTGGCCTGGGTTTAGTAGTTGTGATCTCAACAGGCAGGTGGCCAACGTGCAAGTCCCCCTCCAGAGCAAATCTCAGGCTGCAAGGAAAGGACACTGGCCATTCACCTCCCTGGCCATGTTGGGCCACCCTTGGCCTTTCTGCTGTCTGCACCAGGCTGTGGTCACGACACTTCCCCGCTGAGCACAGTCTACCTTGGGTGCATCCAGGGGTATCTGCTGCTGCCCAAGGTGGGACATGTCTCCTGGGTTAGATTCTCACTAGGAACAGCCTCCCTGGGGAGCAGGAATAGCAGCAGCACACGGTGTTCTCGAGTGTGTCTGGGGCTGACCATCGGAAACCGGAGAGGGCATAAACCGCTCCTTTTGTGAATTGTTTATGAGTACAGAGACAGAGGCAGCCAAAGGCTCCATCACTTGTGAATTTTGTCTTCTCCAGCTCCAAAACCCCCTTTTAACTCCCATCCCTAAGGAAATACAAATCAAAACCATGTTGAGACACCACCTCACACCCGTCAGAGTGGCTAAAACTAACAACTCAGGAAACAGCAGATGCTGGTGAGGATGTGGAGAAACAGGAACCCTCTTGTGCTGTTGGTGGGAATGAGAAGTGGCGCAGCCACTCTGGAGAACAGTGTGGAGGTTCCTCAGAAAATTAAAAATAGAATTACCCTACAACCCAGCAGTAGCCCTACTAGGAATTTATCCAAAGGATACAGGAGTGCTGATTCACTCCTGTTTATGTACCCCATGTTTATAGCAGTGTTTTCAACAATAGCCAAATTGCGGGAAGAGCCCAAATGTACATCAACTGATGAATGGATAGAGATGTAGTTTATATATACATTGGAATACTACTTGGCAATGAGAAAGAATGAAATCCTGCTATTTGTAACAACGTGGATGGAACTCGAGGGTATTATGCTGAGTGAAATATCAGCAGAGAAAGACAGATATCATATGTTTTCACCCATATGTGGAATTTGAGAAACTTAACAGAAGATGATGGGGAAGGGAAGGAAAAATAAATTACAAACAGAGGCAAACCATAAGAGACTCTTAAACACAGAAAATGAACAGAGTTGATGGGGGTGGGGCAGGGGAGAGGGAAAAATGGGTGATGGGCCTTGAGGAGGGCACTTGTCAGGATGAGTGCTGGGTGTTGTATGTAAGCCATGAATCACAGGAATCTACTCCCGAAGCCAAGAGCACACTGTACACACTGTATGTTAGTTCACTTGACAATAAATTATTTAAAATAAATAAGCAAATAAAGTGCCCCACTCTGAAAAATGAAAGAAAGAAAGAGNTCCAAAGGATACAGGAGTGCTGATTCACTCCTGTTTATGTACCCCATGTTTATAGCAGTGTTTTCAACAATAGCCAAATTGCGGGAAGAGCCCAAATGTACATCAACTGATGAATGGATAGAGATGTAGTTTATATATACATTGGAATACTACTTGGCAATGAGAAAGAATGAAATCCTGCTATTTGTAACAACGTGGATGGAACTCGAGGGTATTATGCTGAGTGAAATATCAGCAGAGAAAGACAGATATCATATGTTTTCACCCATATGTGGAATTTGAGAAACTTAACAGAAGATGATGGGGAAGGGAAGGAAAAATAAATTACAAACAGAGGCAAACCATAAGAGACTCTTAAACACAGAAAATGAACAGAGTTGATGGGGGTGGGGCAGGGGAGAGGGAAAAATGGGTGA
>NW_027528608.1:1506726-1518236 GCF_008692635.1 Crocuta crocuta
GGGTGTGGACCACCCTCAGAGGCAGCACTCCTCATAGCAAATGGCATCTTTCGGTCCAGGAAGGTCCCTTGGAGTAGTGCCGGTGTGGCTCTGGGTGTCGCTGTCCCAGGAGCTCTGTGGTTGGGGGGAGGACGGAGAGAGAGTGGATGCCATGGAATTCTGTTTGTCCTCTATGCACAGTGTGGTCTCTGGAAGCTGAACCAGAGTTAAAGATTCAAATGCCCAGGGTTTATTTGTACAGTGGACTGATGACCTGTAGGGAAAGGGAAAGAAGCCAATCAAGTGTGCTTTATCGAGCCCCATGGGCGTCTGGAGCTTGGGATGACTCTGGGGCCAATGTGGAGCACTCTTCAGTTATTGCAAATGAGGGGGATTGCATTTGCAAAGTGCTGCCAGCACTGGTAAGGTGCACCTTCTGGGGAGGTGTGAGGGAGGGGCATTGACTTTCAGTCCATTGGCCGAGCATGACTCTACAGCCCAGAAAAGGGTCAACAAAAGCCTCAGGGAAGTATTATTGCTCAAAGGAGGCAGCCATTGGCATTAGACATGAGGAACAAGGGCACAGGGCAAGCACTCTCAGAGATGGTCCCTCCAGCCATACTCAGAGCCCAGGAGGAGAATGATGTGTGACTGGTCAAGCAGACCACATGGGCACCAGGATGGGCTCCGCTGCCCACCTTCCTGTCTTTCCAAACTCTTCTCCCCTAGGAAACTGTAGACACTGAAGGTGGCTGGGAGGCTATGCTTTTTAGAGCTCCCCAAGAGACACAGATAACAGTCCAAAGCCTCATGAGGCTCAGTTCCCTTCCAATTTTGTGGCTTTAATTCCTGTAGCTATCCAAAGGGTGTTGCCTACTGATATTGGAATTTTTCGTCCTACCTCTGGAGAAGTGGTTATGTCACTGAGTGCCATTAGATACCTGCGTAGAGAATTGTGCCAGGATTAGCAATAGCTCGTCTTCATTTCTGCAGTGTAGAATGGCAAACGGATTCACCCTGGAGTTTACTAATTCCAACATTTGTGGGGCCATGTGCCTGGAGTCCCCAAAGCAGGTTTCTATTGCCTGGTGGCCAGTGAGAAAAAGCCATGCAGAGAGACATCTGGTAGACCCATTAGTAGAGCCGGACACCTTCCTGTCAGTGTTCTGGGCTTGAGACTTCTATATGGTGCCACCTCGTTTTCAGAGGCAAAGGCAGTGAGTGTCCATCCGCCCAGAGGAAGGATGAAACATTAGTTGACTTCCCTGATATAGCTATTCTGCACCCAGAAGAGGTACATTCAGGAACGTAGAGATGAGAGCCGTCTGTGAGCTTCTCCCATGAAGTGGGTGTTCAGTAGTACACTCTTCCACAAATATACACTTGCTTTTAAGTTCCAAATGCTGAGAAATTGGTAACACTTAGGGTTTTCAGGGGAAGTGCATTCTGGGTGCTCATAAGAAATGACTTCTTTGTCTCCACTGTGCTTCAATATGTGAACCTTTGGGTATAAGACCTTATGCACACTGAATGGGACAGCCCGGCGTGTGTGCATTTGTAAATAATGTGGCTTTCACTCTGCAAGTTCACTCCCTGCACCCTGTGCTAAGAAGTCATGTGCCCGCCAGCAGAGGGGAGCCCTTCCGTCCACAGCGTTATTTGGGAACATATCTGTATCTGCAAAAATCCATTATAACCCTATTGTTGTTGGAGATGCAGTTAATAAATGAAGGTAGCACAAAATATGATTTTAAATCAGTTTAATAAAATTATTCAAGTAGATTTTAAATCATTTTTACAGTTGATTTAACATTTGTGACTGGTTTATAGATTATGATATAGGATGGTGTTTGCATCTTTGCAATTTTATTCCAATTTAGAAACAGTACAAATATTAATTTTTGCTTCAATAATGGAGCCTTTGAGAATTAAACTTGTCTTTTCTCAACACATATTTTATGAAAATGATTTTAATATGATTTTTAATATATTTTTGAGGAACTTCTTGCAGGGAAACCCTTTTAACAAGGACTTACATGGAAGTATCTTCTCAAAAGTTTCTTTTGAGACAAAGGTAAACCAACAGTTTCTAAGAAAAAGGGTTTGTTTGTGAGATCAGTGACCTAATGCTTTTTCTATAATTGAAGAAAGTTCTGAAGCTTCTAGAAATGGTTTCCCAAGTATTATGAGCCCAAATTAAAGTCAACTTTGATTTGTGCCCAGCGGGTTGTGGTGATTATTCAGAGGAGGGTGAGGCTGGATCTACGGGGGAGCCCAGACAGCTGGTGGGAACTTAGGGGAAATTTGGGCTTCATGGGCCCAGCTTCTGTGTGCGTGGCTACCCGGGCTATCTAAGGATTGTCTACTTCTCAGTTTGGCCTGGGTTTAGTAGTTGTGATCTCAACAGGCAGGTGGCCAACGTGCAAGTCCCCCTCCAGAGCAAATCTCAGGCTGCAAGGAAAGGACACTGGCCATTCACCTCCCTGGCCATGTTGGGCCACCCTTGGCCTTTCTGCTGTCTGCACCAGGCTGTGGTCACGACACTTCCCCGCTGAGCACAGTCTACCTTGGGTGCATCCAGGGGTATCTGCTGCTGCCCAAGGTGGGACATGTCTCCTGGGTTAGATTCTCACTAGGAACAGCCTCCCTGGGGAGCAGGAATAGCAGCAGCACACGGTGTTCTCGAGTGTGTCTGGGGCTGACCATCGGAAACCGGAGAGGGCATAAACCGCTCCTTTTGTGAATTGTTTATGAGTACAGAGACAGAGGCAGCCAAAGGCTCCATCACTTGTGAATTTTGTCTTCTCCAGCTCCAAAACCCCCTTTTAACTCCCATCCCTAAGGAAATACAAATCAAAACCATGTTGAGACACCACCTCACACCCGTCAGAGTGGCTAAAACTAACAACTCAGGAAACAGCAGATGCTGGTGAGGATGTGGAGAAACAGGAACCCTCTTGTGCTGTTGGTGGGAATGAGAAGTGGCGCAGCCACTCTGGAGAACAGTGTGGAGGTTCCTCAGAAAATTAAAAATAGAATTACCCTACAACCCAGCAGTAGCCCTACTAGGAATTTATCCAAAGGATACAGGAGTGCTGATTCACTCCTGTTTATGTACCCCATGTTTATAGCAGTGTTTTCAACAATAGCCAAATTGCGGGAAGAGCCCAAATGTACATCAACTGATGAATGGATAGAGATGTANTTACCCTACAACCCAGCAGTAGCCCTACTAGGAATTTATCCAAAGGATACAGGAGTGCTGATTCACTCCTGTTTATGTACCCCATGTTTATAGCAGTGTTTTCAACAATAGCCAAATTGCGGGAAGAGCCCAAATGTACATCAACTGATGAATGGATAGAGATGTAGTTTATATATACATTGGAATACTACTTGGCAATGAGAAAGAATGAAATCCTGCTATTTGTAACAACGTGGATGGAACTCGAGGGTATTATGCTGAGTGAAATATCAGCAGAGAAAGACAGATATCATATGTTTTCACCCATATGTGGAATTTGAGAAACTTAACAGAAGATGATGGGGAAGGGAAGGAAAAATAAATTACAAACAGAGGCAAACCATAAGAGACTCTTAAACACAGAAAATGAACAGAGTTGATGGGGGTGGGGCAGGGGAGAGGGAAAAATGGGTGATGGGCCTTGAGGAGGGCACTTGTCAGGATGAGTGCTGGGTGTTGTATGTAAGCCATGAATCACAGGAATCTACTCCCGAAGCCAAGAGCACACTGTACACACTGTATGTTAGTTCACTTGACAATAAATTATTTAAAATAANGCCCCATCAGAACTCCACCACATAGCCGAGACCCAAGTCAGAGTGCTGTGCGTGGTCACCCTTTCTGGTGTGGGGGGATCTGCATGGGGCGCCCTGCCCNCATCAGAACTCCACCACATAGCCGAGACCCAAGTCAGGGTGCTGTGCGTGGTCACCCTTTCTGGTGTGGGGGGATCTGCATGGGGCGCCCTGCCCAGGAAAGCGAAGGGCTGTTGGCAAGGAATGAGGCCCCCATGTCCACTCCCAGGAGCGGGGTGCTCTGACAGGCACAGGTGGCCCCCAGGGGTCACCCTGGATCACAAAGTTCCCTTCCCTGGGAGCGGAGGAGGCAGAGTGTAGAGACTCATCCCTGACATGGGGGAGAACATCAAAATTGAGCGTCTGATGGGAGTTTATATTTAAGGAAGGAGATATGTCCAGAGGGCTAGAGGTAAGAAGTCAGACTGTGAGGCTGTGAGTGGAGCATGAAGAAATAATCAACAATTGCAAAGAGAAGCAGGGGCCTTTGGGAAGCCCCGTAAGGATCCACAGCTTTCTTCCCCAGAAGGCTGGACCAAGTTATGGGAATCAGTGAGAAGCGCTCAGGACACGGGGGCAGGGCCAGCACCGGGGGCTCAGGGACCTTGGCTGGAGTCACTAGGTTCAAGACCTGCAAGGTCTCCCTTCCAGGGCCTCCCTCATGACATGGGCCAGAGGCTGGCAGAGCTAAGGAAGGGTGGTCCAGCTACACAGAAACGCACACAGGGCTGAGCCCCTAGGCCCCAGCTGGCCCATCGCACATGGCGTCACCTCCCGGCAACTGGCCACTGGCCCCAGCCGAGTGTTCAGCTCATAGCACTGGTGACAGCACGGTGGGAACTTGAGACAAGAGGAAGCCCAGGGCTTTTCGGACTTCAAGTCGCAGGCACGGCGGCAACCCCCAGCCTCGAGAACAGGCAGGGCAATGCCGATATGGAGGGCCGCACGCCCCCTCCCCCACCCAGGCGATTCTTCTACTTGGGAGCATGGGGGTCATAGGGCAAAGGGAACGAACTCTCAACGTCAGAGACTCTGGTGGGCATAACAGAGCCTGGGGCAACCTGCACTGCAAGACATTCTCCTGGGTTCCTGGGAACTTCTCGGCCCCCCCCCAAACCCAGCCCCCTCCCACCCCATCCATACCCTTACTGCTTAGGGTTTAGTTTTGCTTTCTGCCCTCTAGCAATCTGTCAATCTTCGGTCAGAAATAAAGGGAGGAGCATTTAACGGATAAGATGAGTCCCAGGAAATAGCTGGACTCCCTGCAGCCCTCCTGGGCACAGAACCAGCCGGGGTAGGAGCGACTGCTCTGGTGGCAAGAGGTGACTTATTGTTCCACGCAGAAGAGAGGGTGGAGTGGCCCCGAGTCCTGCAGACACCCAGCTGTGCAGGGTGGTTCAATAAAGGCTCAGGGTTCCCTTCATCCGGACACCAGCGTGATTTTTTATTTGTGAAAGTTAATCCATCCGTGAGGTGGATCGTCAATAGCTCCTTGCCCTTAACCACTGTTCAGCAATGATGTCTCAACAGAGGGCAGTTTCAGTGCCCATGGCTACATTATGGAGGCGAGGCCCAGGGCAGCACAGGTGGAAGAGAAGAGGTACAGCACAGGTGGAAGGAAGAGATGGGTGTCCTCGGCTGCGGCAGGAATGAGACCTGCTGGTTTGGGGAGCCAGGAGACCTTTGGGGGGGTGGATCACCGGCGCTGGAACCGGGACCAAAGCCCGTCACCATGAGTACCTTGGGGGGGGTGCTGAGGTCAGTGTGACCCCCTCAAAATCTGCCCCCGGGACCTCTTCGGAGCATCCTTCCTGCAAGGAGGAGGCTGCCTAGGGCATTGAGGACAAGCACTTGGTGTGGGACAGAAGGGAAGGGACAGGCTGGGGAATGGCCGCGGGCCAGGGAGGAGGCTCAGGCAGCCCCTGTGTGGTGGCTCAGTAGGAAGGTTAAGGGCAGGTGTGTGCTGGCTCCCAGCAGTCTGCAGACTCCATCAGCTTGGCCCCTACAGAGCCTCTCAAGCTTGGAATTGGTAGTTAACATTTAAAACTCAAGGTATTTCACATAAAAATCTGCATTTCTGGCTCCTCTGGAAAGTTTAGAAGACTTGCAACCTTTGGTCTGTTTTTCTACCAAGGCAGTGGTTAGCCCTGAGCTGGGCAGCTGCTGTCCCTCCGACGGTGCTGGGGTCTCAGTGGTCCCCAGTCCCCCACCCTCCCAACCCATGTCAGGAGCTGCAGTTACTTGCTTGGTGGACAGGCGAGCAAATTTCTGGCCATGGTTTACTTGGGCTTGGTTTACCCAA
Organism: Crocuta crocuta; assembly: GCF_008692635.1. NCBI lineage: Eukaryota > Metazoa > Chordata > Mammalia > Carnivora > Hyaenidae > Crocuta > Crocuta crocuta. The sequence continues at coordinate 1,512,827 of NW_027528608.1, forward strand.
TGCCCCTGTCTCCAATGAGCATTCTGGCAAAGGTCCTGGGCACAGGGAGGAGGCAGGGAGGGGCAGGGGCATGGAACACGGTGGATGGCATGGCCAGAGTGGGGACAGACACTGGCAGGTCTGGGAGGCCACACAGGACAATTTTGGCGCCTGTGTCATAACCAAAGAGGGAGACGCAGGGGTCCACCCACAGACTGCCCTACCCCAACTGGTCCACGTGACCATCGCTGCAGAATATCTGCCAGGTGTGCTGCCTGCCCCACCCCAAGCACACCGCCCTCCCCCCAAACATGTCCATTTCCCAAGTTCTGCAAATCTTCCAAACCCCGGGGGAAGCCTTACTTGATCCGAGATTCTTTGAGGATATGCAAACTCTACTTTTGGCATTGAGACGCATGGAGTGTACAGCACGACCACTCCTCAGTTTTCTGAGGGTAAAGTAACCTGGAAGGGTCTTGGTTCTCCAGGCTTCAGACAGACACATTCAAGGTGCTGACATGCAAGTCTGAATAAACAGGCACGCGTGCGACATGGTGGAGGGAGCATGGGAGGAGTGCCTGTATACTGAGGAGCATCTGAGAGGGCTTCCTGGAGGAGGGGCCATCCATGCTGGCAAGGTGGGGGCATCCCTAGCAGGAAGCACAAAGGAAGAGAGAGTACTTGGCACAGGGCACGAGAAGTCCTTCCTTCCCTGCTTTTGTTGGAACGCTAGCCTAGAAGCTCCCTGGGGCCAAAGGGTCCTTCCTTCCTCCCAGCTCTTAGGGCAGCCCCCCTCCCAGCCCACCAGCCCAGCAGATATGGTGTCACTGAATCCTTTCTTTTCTCCTTTCTGGCCTATTGTCATAATTTGGATTCCAGAAAGCCAGCCTGCAGCCTGGTTTACAAGGCGGGAGACTGCTGCAAACCAGCCTCATTTGATGGGTCCTAATTACTGAGGAGCAGAGTGGCTCCATTCCCCGGTCCATTTCCACATTCTGGTCTCTGGGTACCACCCCTCCCCAACCCCATGGCATCTCTGCCTGTGAGAGAGAACAGCACCTCCAGAGTCCACGAAGGTGTCAGTCCAGCCGTTGTGGGATGCAACAGACGCTAATTGTGTCCCCAAGGAGGTTCCCTGAAGTTGGGGTCATTCCACTGTGTCTTTCCTAAGTGATTTGTGCATAATCGACAGTGCAAAAGGGAAGGAGGAAGGCAGGGCTGCCTTGCAGGGCGGGAAGGGTGGGGGAGAGGAAGAGAGGACTTTACCTTGGGGAGAGAATCTGGGGAGGAGCTCGAGGGCCTCCTGGGCAGAAAAGCCACCTCTTCAAGTCCCTAAACCTTAATCTCTTGAGTCTCAAGCCCAGCTCTTGAGCCCCCCCCCCCACATGTTTTGGGTTTGCACACAACTGTCCCCAGTTGCCCCCAGCGTAAACCCACTGTGTGCTGAGGACACACGCACAGGTGTGCATTTCCCTAAGGCGGGAGGGATAAATTAAGAAGAATACGAGATGTACTATTGGAATTGATTTCTCTCCCAAAATATACATCCGTGCTGGTTGCGCGCGCACACAGGGTACAGTATAATTCACACAGGCACGCACAAGCAGCCGCATCTAGATTCTTGGTAAAGGACCAGCTCTCAGATGAAGCTGGCAGAGGGATCCAATTCAGACATGACACCCATTTCTTTGGAAAGATGCCTTCCCCACCCCCATCCCCAGGGCTGAACGTGCCAATTGGGCATAACAGTAAGTAACACTGGCAGGAGGCACCTGGGGTCCTTCCTGACACTGCTTCTGGAGTCTGCTAAGATGGTGTCATTTCTTTTTTGCCCTCTACCCCCGCCTCGGAGAGGAAGAATGGCCTGGGGAATGGGGTGGTGGGTGGCACACTGTCTCCCTGGCCGCCGCCTCCCGGCCAGCACCTCCAGCCCCTGAGTTGCCCTCTCCTCCGAGCTGAAAGAATCACCTGTCTCAATTTGGCACCAACACCCTCCTGAATGCCATGAGAAACTGGTGACCTTCACTCTGGTCTCCATGACGACAAGATGGTATATGTTTAATTAGTTCAGGCTTATTTTAGGACCAATTTTCTTTTATTTTAGGGCAATGCGAGCTATGATAACTGTAAGCATGTTTACGAGGCGCGCGAGGCTTAGCTGAAATGTGCCAACAATTCTAGTCAAACAGATGGTGACCCCTGATTCAACTTGCCCTCTCATTCAATTATTCAGCTGTATTTAATTTTCCTCCTGGTGACTCACATGCCATGCTGCCGTGTGTCCTCTAGGTGGCACAAAAGACCACTTTTAAGGCTGCGGTAAAAGGTTGAAAGCCAGGTCTTGGGGAATTTTCCCAGTCTGGCCGCGGCTGCAGGAGAGGATAATGAATTTCAGCATTGGAACAATAGTTTCTGCCTAATATCAAATGATGTGAAAGGGTGGAGAAGAATTGGGTCAAATTGTATGTGATTTGGCCACAAGCTCTAAGTAATCTCCATTCTAATAAGAAATTTGAAAGACCTTCCAGGCTTAATATCCTCCCAAATAATTTGTTTGGAGTTCAAGGAGTATTACAACGTTAGAGCCTTTTTCTTTTTTTTTTTTATAATTGTGGAAATGTTCTGTTTTCATTTTGAAAACCTCTGCTATTTAATTTCTAGTGGCTGCCAGCCCACCTAGTCTGGGACTAGGAGGCAAAGCTAAGCGGACTTTCTCATTTCCTCTCCATGTTTTCCACCTGCCTTTCACCAGGTCGATACTTGGCGCTGAGAGTTGAGAGCCAAAAGTCCCCAGATAGGGGACAGAAATTGCTTGGCTAAATATCTTTTCAGAGACGAGATCTTTCTAATGAAGGAAACAGAGAAGCAGGTGGCCACAACCCATGATCACAGACGGGGGGGTGAATTTTCCAGAACCTTTGGAAGATGAAAAAATACACTTGGTTGTTGCTCAATCCCCCCCGCCCCCCCAGCCCCTTTGCAACCCGGCCCATAACTCCTTCAACAGAAGAGAGTGCATCTTGGACACATCTGACTAAGGTTTCCTGTCAATGGACACAGCTTGGTTAATTAGAGCAATGTGAAATCCATACTTTTACTCATACCTCATTCAACTTAAGAATTCATACCTTTAACACTGCTGGGTTTGTTGTCATTGTTGTTTTTGGATACATTAAGAAAACCTTGCAGCATATTCCATATATATGTTTTCCCTAAGAATATCTCCCTTTAGAAATCCTCTTGAAACCTTGTATATCTTCCCCGTCCTGCATCTGATCTGACCACAAATAAAGGAGCCATGTGTTGAACCAACACCAAGCGTGATCCACATGTGTGTAAAAGTATCGGTGCACAGATGGCTTCCAAAGACAATACATCGAATTTCCATGGATGAATGAAGCAGGTTTTGGTAAATATGTTCATTCTACCTGAAAATGCTCGATTCTCATTTCTGCTTAAGGGCAAAATCACGGCGAGGGAGAGGTTAAAGCCATGTGCATGAACTGTATTCCTGGAACTTCCCTTTTAAAGGCTTGGCTTTGACTTTCTTCGTGCTTTATTTTATCCAGCTACGGCTTGGTTCAGTCGTTTCGAATTAAAGGGTCTGCATGTAAACTAGGAAATCTTTAGTTGGGGCGAGGGAGAGGGCTGTTGCGCTTCGCGGGATGACCTCATAGGGGCTGATTGATGTGGTAGGAGAGCCGTGTGCAGCAGCCGAGACCTGACCTCACTGACTGGCTAAGCGGCCCTCACCGAGCCTGGGAGGGCAGACGCATTTGCACCCTATATATGTCTGGGACTCTCAGACTGGTCCCTCCTGGGGCTGGTTATGGCATTGGTGCAGCTTCCGGGGGTTAAGTGTGGGTAGGGTGGGTCTCCATTATGGCTACTCAGGCCACACAAATTGACTTTATTTAATACCTTTGCCCTCTGGTCAGCCTACCAGGTTGGACTCAATACCTTCCTTGGGTTCCCAGAGCCTCTTATCCTTATTAACCTTAGATCCCATTGTGGAGGAGCTTTGCCAGGTCCTCGGAAAGCATTGGGTAAAACACCAAAGACCAATGAGTGCATCCCATCTGATGCCCGCGGTCACTGGGCTCCTCTGAGCATGGGCACTGCATCTTGGTTTCCCGTGCTTTGCCCATCTGCCCCAGGGGTGAAATGACAGCGAGGCGGGTGCTTTGGAACCAGTCTCTTGGTGGCGTCCTTTCCTGCCCTCACTGTGGCCCTACCCTCGCTGGTGAAGATGCCAGATGGACAGAGAAGCCCCAGACGTTTGGACGTCTGGGGGCTGTTAGGACTGAGGAATGTTTTTAGTTGTGTGTGTCGAGTGTGTGCACACGCGCTTGACACACACAAGAACCCCTACTGCTTTGTGGGGAAATCAGACTCTAGGGTCCCCTTCAGGGTTGTTGCTTTGCAAACAGGAACTTTCAGCAGCCTAGAGACTTCCTCCAGGTAGAGAGGGAGGGCGGCCAGGAGTGGGGGAGGCAGGGAACACGTGCAGGAGTCAAATTAGGATTTGAAGAAATAAATGCAGGAAAAATCATGGCTTCCCTGGACAGCCAGCGTCAATCTGGGATTTGTGCACATGACATAATCAGTCACTACAGTGTTGTGTGGTCAAGAGATGGCTCTGTGGAAATGCAGTAAAGGGAATGGGATGCAGCCCGGCCCCACAGCCCTCAACCTCCATCACCGGCTAGGGGCCCCGTCATGCTCACCACCTGCCCCACGGTCCTGCCATTTTGCTGAGTTCCCAAGTTCCTGTACCGCCTGGAACATCATTTGTTTTTCTTTGTTCGGAAGACACGCTACATGAGCATTTGTGTGAGGCCATCTGTATCTTTATAAAGAAATAATGGGGCAGGGTGGGGACCGTGCAGGCATGCCCCTTGTCTGCGGCTGGCAGCGTGGCCCGGCGAGGGCCGGAGAAAGTTCTCCTTGCTGGACTCGGCGTGTCCACGGAGGGGCCTGCAAACTTCCCTCCCGGCTCGCTCTGCCATTTCCCTGGCTCCTGCTGGCCCCTCCCCTCCTGGAGAAACTCGCTGGCTGACTTCTGCAAAGATCGCTTCGGGAGGGAGGGAGCGGTCTCCAGCAGCCCATTCTGCAGCCACCGCGGCTTCCCCCCAACTCCCAGGAAACCCGCACCCCCCCCACCTTTCATTTTATTTTATTACTATTATTATTATTTTTTTTTTGGAAAGTGCCAACTCTCTTATTTTCCTGAAGGTGGCAGTGAAAGAAAAAAAATGACTCCCTCTGAAGATTTAGGAATTTTATTACAAAACAGATGGAGAAACGAGCGCCCCGTTGTCCCCGTGTGCCCAGGAGCGCTGACAATGGAAAGCACAGCCCCGCAAAGTGGTGTCCACCTGGGGCCGGCGGCCTCCCCGGGCAGCGGAGCACCGTCGCACACCGGCCGAGC
>NW_027528608.1:1518337-1631486 GCF_008692635.1 Crocuta crocuta
CCGGGCGCTCAGTGACCGGCGACTCCGCCAGCCTCCTCCTTCTCCCCTCTTAGTCCCTCACCAAGATAATTGAGGATCATAATGCCGGGGAAGGAGCGCGGCGGTTCCCGCGGGCTGTCTGTCAGGTATCTGCTGTGTCTTCATGTCATCCGTCAGCATTGAGCTCTTCTGTCATCTCTCCTCAGCCTTCAGCGTCGCGCTCTCTCATCGTGTTCATTATCTCGGCACAGACCGGCCCTCCCCCCGCTCCCCCCCCNTCCAGTAAATGCATCTTTGTGCAACTCTCAGTCTCCGATTATGAATCGATGATCATGTGGTATAAGAGAGATAGATGGCTTTTAGTTCCATCTTGTCTCCCCTAATTGTAAAATATTAGTTACATTACACTGTGTCTTTTGATTAATGGAACTTATTTGGAGTAGCCTATCCGAACCCTCCCCCTTCTAAAGTCCTCCACTGACTTTTGAGAATTGAGTGATTTCACTTAAAGCAGACAAATAGGCCCTTCAGCGAGGAGATAGTGAGGCTGAGATACTGTGGGCAAGACAGGCTCCACAGACCGAGTGGTGGATTCTGGAGAAAGGCTTCCCGCCGGCCGGGCAAACACTGGGCTGCTAATACATGCCTACACGGGGGAACTTCTTTCTCTTCTTCATTTCACCCCCTTTTTGGCAACCCTAGCCCATCTCGCTGACTTGCAAAACAGGATGTGAAACAAAATTGAATTAAAATTAAATAAATTGCAGATTGCCACATTCCCACATTTGGCTTGCAAGGAGCCAGTCAGATCTGAACTTTGATGAATTTGAGCTCTCGCTGGGCTGGCCTCCTTTCTTGTGCACGGGGCAGGGTGTCAAAGGAGCGTTCTGCCGCCCGCATCTGACCTGGGGAGACGTTCGTTCTTTAGTGCAGAATTTATCTTATCGGGCACGATTTACTTAAGTATGTCTGTTGATAAACTAAGTCCTTGCCTTACAAAAGGGGAGTGGGTGGCTAAATTCCTTCTTATAAATGGTCACTGTCTAACTTTCAGTGTAAATTCAAATTCAAGGACAGGTTCACTTTCAACGTATCAGCTCAATTAAAAAGGTCTATTTACTGTCCATGTGTACAATGTCTATATCTCGGGGAGATTAGAAGATTGACTTCATTCAACCACAAAAGGGGACTACGGGTTGGGAATTCTAGAATGCATTTTGTTAGGGGCACTTTCAGGACACATGATTTATAAAATGCATGCAAATATTTAGATCTATTTCTGTACGATATGCTTAGTATTGTATTCTGACCTTTGGATTCTTATTTTTACTTTTATTTGCATGATTCTTGTAGACACTGACTATTATGTATTTTCTGGGGACATGCTATTTCATTTAATGTACTAGAGGCAGAAGATTGATTTTATTATGTGTATAGGAAGCTGGTAATGTTTTACTTTATTATTTTTTTTTTTTAAGAGCAGAACAATGTGTTTATGGCTGCCAGGAAAAGTGAAGCCAGCAAAATAACCATGCCTGAGCATAAAATTCATTCTGAGGATTCGATGCCCAGTAGATTAAGGATTGGAGGGCTGTGGCCGGGCCGCTGCGGCCCACAGCTGCTGGCTCCCCGTTTGGGTCTGTACAGGTGCCTTGCACATATCTGGAGAACAATGTCCACGTTCGCTCTGGGTCAGTAACTCGTCCCTCCTATCACCCACGCCTAGATTTTGGATTCTATTTATTTAGTTTTTCTGTGTGTCTTGAGTTCCTGGCTTTGGCGAAAGTGTATGCTTGAGGACTCTTTGTTCTGAGTATCAAGGGACTTTTTAAAATGTCAGCTGAGTTTGGGCTGTTGTGTCTAATAAACCTCCGTAGGGCTTAAGAGGCACTGCCTCCAAATTTTCATCAGCAGTATCACCCCCTGAGTTACGCACATCCATCATATTTTGAGAGTATTTTATAGAATATTCTTACTACAGCATGTGAATGCATATTGACAATTGTTGGCACTTTTATATATTCCACGATACACATTTATCTGTTATGGATCCATATACCAAATGTGTAGTAAAAAGCTATATCAAAAGGCAGTTATCTTGCGTGCATAAAACGCTCTCACTTGGTCGCTTTAATTTTCTGACTACAGCCTCTGAAACCCCCACTTCATCCTGATGGACTTCAATATTTCATTTAAGTAAAGGATGTGCCTGAGAGGGGGTGGCGGTGTTTCTGAGCCAGGGGCGGCTCTGACTCTTGTCTAAGGGCAGTCCTGTGCTGGGTCTACGATCAGCGCGTGAGTCACCGCACACGGGCTGGCCGCCCACCTCCTGCTCCCTCCGCTGGAGAGGTGGCGTCTCTGGGGCTGGGGAAAAGGCAGGCAGGATCTTCCAGGACCTGGCCTCTGCCCAATAAACAGCAGCCCAAGTTTATGGTCATAGCAATAGGCAACACAGACACACTCTGCGTGAGGCTCTGCGCTAAACCCTTGCCATGTGTCGCCACATCAGACCTAGACACTATATCTGAGCAGGGCACTGGCATTAGCCCCTTTGACAGATGAATAGACTGAGGCTTTGGAGATATGCCAGAGCTAGCCCGAGGCCGTGAGAGGCTGGTAAGTGCTGAGCTTTGGACTGCCGGTTAGCTCTTCTCGTTCCTTGAACCTGTCTCTGCGTGTTTGGAGTGACTCGGGCTTTAACTGAATGTTCAGTGACTCCTGTTGATTTTCAGATTCAATGAGACGGTGGCCCACGTCCAAAACCTGACACGCAGTGAGGGCTGAAATGCCGAAAACGTGTGTGAGGGGCCAGTGATGTGAGAGATAGTGTCACCCCTCTCTTTTTAAAAAATTTTAATGTTTTTTATTTATTTCTGAGACAGAGAGAGAGAGAAAGAGAGAGAGAGAGAGAGGCAGGGTGAGCAGGGGAGGGTCAGAGAGAGTGGGAGATACAGAATCTGAAAAAGGCTCCAGGCTCTGAGCTAGTTGTCAGCACAGAGCCCGACATGGGGCTCGAACTCACGAACCCTGAGATCATGACCTGAGCCGAAGACGGACGCTTTACCGACTGAGCCACCCAGGTGCCCCAACTCACCCCTGTCAAACAGAAACCGTGAGGGGGAACCCTCAAGTCTTCTTTCCCTTCCCAGGTTTCTAGGCTGTTTTGGGAGGGGAGGGAGTTCAGAAACTCAGTCATCTGGGAACGCTTCGGATTGGTTGTGGTTATTGGGATAATGCCACTGTCGGAGAGCAGGTACAAACCAGGAGCGTCCCTCTACGAGGAAGACAGCCAGGGCCCCAGGAGTGCGTGGGAGTTCAGAGTGGCCAGCAGGACCCAGGCTCATCTGGCCTCGTGTAACTCCCTGGGACCACGTCCCCGTGTGTCACGTCGAATAACGTGTGCCAGAGCTCGCAGCCAATTATGCAGCAAGGCACATGTGTAAGAGAAGAATAGGATAGTAATGCTGGTGAGAAGGAATAGGAAAAACAGGCACACGTGCTCAGTCCTTGGGACTGCGAGGAGCAGAAGCTGGTTCTGTTGCTAGATACCAGGAAGTGAAAATTTCAACGTGGCTTGTCGTTTGGCATCGTGTATTTTAAAAAATAAAATAAACATCTGGTTGTTTGAATGCAAGTGAGACTCCCCTCCTTGCTTCCCACCCCCCTGCCTAATTTCAGCCAAGCTGTGTGTGTAAACACAGTCTTAATTGACATCAGGTTAGGGGAGTCTGGAAAACAAGCTGCAAATCAGAGCACTGGGATGGACCGAGACCTCTCCAGGAATCCAGCCGTACTGACCACGTCCTGCGGGCCTCTCCGTCAGAGATGGGCCGGCACAGATACCCCTGACGCAGGGCCGCTGTCTTGGAGGAGCCCACGGGCGGGGAGAAAGATTCCCTGTGCAGGGCCCAAGGCTGAGCCGCGTCCTGCCCCGGGGAAAGTGGACTTGCTGGAACAGGCAGGGGGCTCTGGGGAGGAACTACTCGAAAAGGGGCTAGAACCTGGATAATTAAGCTTCGCGATGAATTTGGTAATGAAGCCTGATTTAGTTCCCATTCAGCTCCAGCCTCCCTCTCCGTATAACGACGTGTCTATTTTGAGACTCAGGAAAGAAATGCTTCAATTTGCAAACTAAATGTTTGTTTGGTTGTTTATTAATAATCATGTAAAGTAATCCATTGGAATCTTCCGCACTGAATGGCTGCCTCTCGGGCTTCATCCTTAAAGCAGGATCTTGGGGCTCTCCAGTGGTTCAGAGAGTCGGGGTCTGCAGCCATACCCCCTGGTTTCAAACACCAGCAGCTCCAGTCCCTGCTCCACCAGCCACACTAGCCAGGGTCATGCACCTTGGCTTCCCTAGCTCTGATATGGAAGCCCCTCCTCATAGGCCCTGTGAGTTCTCAGTGAGAAGTGGAGGTAAAGCCCTCGCATGTAACCAACGGTCAGCCCCAGGCTTGAAACAAAGGGTGAGGAATGTCTGATAAAACAATGCACTCACTTCAAACAAAAAACTATATATATATATATATATATGGAATGGTCTTTTTTCCCTTCCATTTTAGTAAATCATTTTACAAGAAATTTTGTAGCATGAACAAAAAGATACTGGCTAATTATTATGAGTAGTTTATGGCCTGGGGTCAGCAAGAAAGGTAGAGGAAGATGTGTTTAGGGGAGAGGACTGGAGGTGGAGAGGGAGATGCATTTGTGGGCAGTCTAAACGCCTCCTCAACAAAATCTAGAATATCTTCCCAAAGCAAACCAACCAGCTGACCAGCCTGCTGAATAGGCAGAGACGTTCAGGATCTCTCCGTATGAAGAGTGGAGTCTGCTCCAGAGTCCACACCCCCCTCCCTCCTGCCCTACCCCCCCAGATAGACTTTGCATCTGGACCAGGTTTCCCAAAATGCCTGTGGCCCCGGAGTTGGGAGTGGGTGGGGGGAGGAGGGGACGAGCCCACCCTTGCCTGGATCCCAAGCCACATGTAATAGGAAGATCCTGATAATAAAAATCTACGTGTCACCGAGACATTCCTCGACTGTTAGCAATCAGTTTGGGGGTGGGGTGGGGGGCAGTGGGAAATACCAAAGGACATCAAAGAGGGTCTCGTTCCCAGACTCTGCCCTGTTTCGAGGCTCCGTAATTTGGGAAGGTTGTGCGCTCAATAATTTGTGAGCCTCCAAACACGCAGGTTATTGTCTGCGGACAGATGGTGTATCGCGTTTTATCGCTTTTCCTTCTGTGGGCCCTCATATGTGGGACTGATGTGCGTTCTGAAGTCTTTGTCTCCTTCTAAAATCTCTAATCTGAAACAGCAATCAAGCACAAAGGCAGGGCTTGGGAAGGCATAATCAGAGTTTTAAAAGCAAAGGGGAGGGGGAAGCCAGAAATCCAACTGCAGTTAGGAGGCAGATGTGTTTGCAGAGAATGTGAGAGGTGATTAGGGCTTTAAAAGTGGACAAATGTAAGGGATCCCGGAGCGCAGAGGGAGAGGGAGAGCGGGGCGGTGGCTGCCGGCACCGGGGCGCCTCCTGGCATCCCCCACCCCCGCCACTACGTGGAGCCCCCGGGCAGAGCCCCCACCTTGACTGGGGGGGACAGGGGTCTTTGTCTCCGCAGGCAGCCACGGTGGGGCCTAAGCCGCCCCATCGTGGAGCTGTGGCCGCCCTTAAGAGTTAAATCATGTTGATATACAGGAAGGAAATGAAATAGACGAACTCACTCCTCTTTTCTTCCTACGGATTTTTCTTTTTTATTCTGAAGATAGAATTACTGTTTGTAAGCATCTGAAAGTCATTAGAGGCCCTGCAGTCTGTCAGGTGCCGACACAAGAAGCTGCTGAAACCAAACGGGTGCCTGCACCGAGGGCTGGGAATTTGTCATGTGCTGATGAGCAGTTATAATAATATATGAGCAAATCACAAGCATTCTGCAAATTAATCAAATTTTTTTCCCCTTCTCCCTTGTCTCTGGGAGAGTGGCTTTGCAGGCAGACGTAGGTGAAGCAGTTTTACTCACAGATGGTCGCTCTGGCATCAGATGGAATTTATATAACAGTAATTCTGATTTCCTGCCAAAGTAGCAGTGAACACACCAGGGAGATTGTAGAAGGCAAGTCATGTGGTTTTGCTGAGGTTGTTGTGGGAAGTTTAAGGGGGGAAATCTCAAATTTTCCTCTTTGCCTTTACTGTTTTTGCCTGAAGGGCCAGAAACGGAACGCCATTCTGCCATGGGCGAAATCCGTCACATCTTTCCTTGTGACTCGTCTGAAAGTGCTTCGCAGCTGTCGGAGCTGCTGGCGGTGACAGAGCTCCAGGACTCCTGATCCTTACTGGCGCCTTACAAGATCGGAGGGGGGCAGGTTCACAGGGTGGTCGCCCCTGCGCTGGCAGGAGGCAGGGGCCGGTGCCTCCTCGCGGCCGCGCTCACTTACCCTCCTGCTTCCCCGTGGCGTGGGGAAACCTACAAGGGCTTTTCTTTTCAAGTGTTTTATTAAATGAAGGGTCTAACAACGCTCACTTTAATTACACACGGGCTCCGTTTATAATTCCTCTGGATTTATTCAAGTAGTTGAAAACGATGGAGCCGGTGATAACAATGATCATCTGGGTTTAGCGGCTCAGAAAGCTGGGAGCGTGCTGGTGTGTAAGTGTGTGTGCGGCGTGGGCATGCCCCGGGTGTGCTGAAGGCCCCTCTGTGGTCCCACGACCCTGGCCCCCACCCTGCCCAAACTGCCCTGTCCCTTTGGAAGCCACGTCTTGCCAGGGAGGAAGAGGTCCACGAAGAGTTGGCGTTTTGGGGGACCACACGTTGAGGGACCAGTTCTCAACACAAGGTGCCTTTTCCCTGTGGAGGGGAAAATCATATCAAGATGGCGTGTACGCTGCGTTATGCAACAAAGTCCTGATGCTGTGGGCTTTTTCTTTTTCTCTCTCTTTCTTTTTCTTTTTTTTTTTTTTTTTCCTAATGTAAAGCCTGCCCATTTGTTTTGGTTTACGTGACTACAGAGAAATAAGTGGATTAGACAGAAACTTTAGCATGCTTCATTGCAGCTGGGTGCCGACATCTGTCATTCCTCAGCCATATTCTGGATCATGCCAGCAAGAGAAAGCAAAGTCTGACACCTTTGATTTTAGAGAGAGCCTTTTATAGGGGGAAAAAAGAGAAGAAAGGAGAAGCAATTCCTTTGTGACTTCATAAGAAAAGCCACCTCTCTTCTATGCTTTATTTATTTTATTTTATTTTATTTTTGGCATGTGACAACCTTAGTGGTACTCAGAGAGAGCCGAACATTGAAAAGTTTATGCTTCCATCTCTCCTTTTTTACTTCATAATTTTCTATTGTTCACGGTACCAATTTGTAGAATTGGGCATGATAAAAAGTAGCTATTTAAAATATATCCAGGGTGCCCATGTGTATGGATATATACGGTGGGTACGGATTGAGGGTGTCTGATTCCTTTATGAAAAGAGAGATGTGTGATTCTCTCTCACACATAAACTCACATTAGTACAATACCACGGCACCGAAATTTTATGCAATATGAGTGTTGCCGCTACACTGTTTTTGGTCAGATTTTCTGCAACCCATGTGAACCCCCTCCTCAAGCCATACAGTGCCCCCACCACCACCACCAAGAAATATACTGATGTTTTTATGAAGGCGTGTGTGGATAGTGAATTATCCACAGATAACCTTGAGTGCCAGCCTTTGGTGGATTGGATGTATGTTGCACCACTGAGGGTTCCTGCTGGGTGCTTTGGTAGGTCTGCCCCTCCCCCCGTGCAGTTACTAGTGTGGGACAGTGCACAGCCCACCATTGGCACATGCCAGTATTGGCCCCCCTCCCATATTTAAATTGTACAATAAAACAGAAACTACAATTAAGCTCTGATGGGTTCGTTTTAAGGGACACAATGGAAAACAGGAAACGTTTGCACCAGCAGAGACCACCCACTTGTTTATTTCACTGGGTGTGTACAGGAATGCCGCTCATTCATCTGCAGGATGCAAACCACACACAGACCTCACCCAGCGCCCCCTCCCCGCCCCCAGAGAAGGTGAGGCCCCGGCTGCCGGGCATGGACAGACACTGAGGACTCTGAGGCCCACAGTGCCTGGGGGCAGATAATGCCAGCAGTGAAGAGGGCCCCAGGGCAAACCCTGGCCAGCTAGGGGGCCCTGGGGACCCAGCTCCGACTGGCTGCCCCTGGCAGAACTTCTGACTTTTCAGAGCCTGCTCCAAATCCATGTTTTTATAGGAAATCTCTTTGTTTTGAAACATTGGCATTATGTCCCTCCCTCTTTTTTCTCTCATAGTGTGGAGGACCGTAAATAAATAAATATGTGTGTGCCTCCAGCTTGTGACCTCTGAGGGGGTGTGGCCTCTGAAAGTGTGTACGTGCTGGATAGCGATGGAGTCCACGGGGCTGCCCACTTGGCCACCTGGGCTGGGGGGGCAGTACAGGGGGTGGGCTTGGGCTAGCTGGGTGGTGACATCTCAGCATCACACCGGAAGCGGCTATAGCTGGCTGGAGACCTGGGGAGGAGAGGGTGTGGTTCGTGGAGCTGTAATGGGGACTCTGAGCTCCCCCGCAGGCAACACAGGAAAATGCACAGCCACCCAATGACCGGAAGTGCCCTGGAAAATGGGTGAGCCCTCCTGCACCCTCCTTGCACCCGCAGAATGGAGGGGCAGCACCCCGGACTGTAGCCTCCAGGGGTCTCTAGGGCACAGAGCTCTTAGATTGTCCCGGTGAACACCCCAGCGGAGGGGTCTTCGCAGTCACCTGTCAGGAGGGGTGTCTTGCACCTGCGGAAGGACACCAGGGAGGATGGGGGCAAGCCAGGTCAGGATATGTGTGCTCCTCACGAGACCAGAGAGAGGCAAGCCTGTTCAGGGTCAGGGCTACCCATGCCAGGGCGTCCTCAGGCCCCCATGAAGGTGAGTAAATGGGGCTGGACACAGAAGTCACCCACCCAAGGCGGCACCCAAGCGCTTCCTGAGTGGCTGCTCAAGGGAAACAAGCCCCAGGCCCCTCCTGCAGCCCCTACTCTGTGCGAAGCCGCTGGAGTTGCCCGTCTCCCCAGGGAAGGGAGAGACCCTCCAAGCCTGCGTCCTGGGAAGCCAGAGTGGGCAGTGCCTGACGAACACAATCCGGTGCCTTACTGTGCCGCGTCTTTCACAAGTGCCAGTGGGGCCCACGGCTGGGTCTTAAGAAAGGCTTCCGGGAGCTGTGTGGGCCTTGGCGGGTCTGACTGAAGGAATCTGCAGGCTGCAGTGGGCAAATCCCTGGTGGGCCTGGCAGTGGGTACGAGGTAAGAAGGGATTGTGAGCTGGAAAGCCAGGCTAAGGCGCAAGGTGCTGTGGTAAGAAACAGGGAGTCACTGAAGGTTGGAGAGCAAGGATGGGCACACGTACACACCGGCTTGCTGCGTGTGGCGTGCCTGCTACCTTTCTGTCCTCTGGTGGCCTTCTCCTGCCCGGAGAGTCCCCACTGTTGGTCTGAGGTGGGCTGCGGGTGCCGGAGGTGGGCCACGTGGAGCAGGCTGCCTGTCACAGCTTCTGTGAAACTCGTGAGGTGCCTACTGCCCATTTTGTTGCCATGGGTACTTAAGACAGCCATATCTAGCGCAATATCCTTAAGGAGGGAAGGTGCGGGCAATTAAGAGTCTGAAGAGGAGGCGCTGCATTGGCAAATCTCGGGAGCCCTCCCACTTTGGCCATCTCTGCAGTGTCACTCTAATGATTTCACTTAAGGGGTGCCTAGCTGGCTCCGTCGGTTAGGCCTCTTGATTTTAGCTCAGGTCCCATCTCGCAGCGCATGGGTTCGAGCCCCACGTCGGGCTCTGCTCTGATAGTGTAGAGCCTGCTCCAGATTCTCTCTCTCTCTTTCTCTGCCCCGCCCTCCCTCTCTCTCTCACTCTCAAAATAAATAAACAAACTCAAAAAAGGAAAAGGACAGATAAACGCCCCTCACGCATCCCACTCTCTCTGTGTAAATGACCCCCTGGGACATGGAACCTAACTCTGGCTCCTTCATGTGGGCTGCACGGTGACTTCCTTCCCAGGGAAATGTGCAGCGTGGAGAGGGGACAAGACCAAGTTTTGCGAGCAGACATCTGACTAGCACATCCTCTGCCAGGTCACCCAGGTCAGGGTGACAGCAGTGTGTTGACCCCATGCTAGGAGAAGCCGCTGCACCTCTGTGGCCTTCCGCCCCAACCCAGGTCTAACCGTGAGGACCCCCAAACGAAAGACCTTCTACAAAGTATTCCCCAAAACTGTCAAGGGCATCATCAAGGAAAACCTGAAAAACTGTCACGGCCAACAGGCACCTCAGGAGACATGACAACTAAGTGTAATGTGGTCCTGGATGGGATCCTAGAACAGAGAAAAGACATTAGGTAAAAGCGAGGGAAATCCGAATAAAATATGGACTTTACTTAATAATAGTGTATCAAAACTGGGTCATTAATTGTAACAAATGTACCCTACTCAGGGAGGATGTTAACAATAGGGAGAATGGGCGTGATAGGAGAATTCTCTGTATTATCTAAGTGACATTTTTGTAATTCTAAATCTATACTAAGATAAAAATTTTATTTAAAAAGATTTCTTAACAATTTTTTTAATGTTTATTTTCAAGAGAGAGACAGAGCGTGAGTGGGGGAGGAGCAGAGAGAGCAGGAGACACAGAATCCAAAGGAGGGTCCAGGCTCTGAGATGTCAGCGCAGAGCCTGATGTGGGGCTCATACTCACAAATCGTGAGATCATGACCTGAGCCAAAGTCGGACACTCAACCGACTGAGCCACCCAGGTGCCCCATAAAAGCTTCTTAATTTGGTTGATTTTCAGTAGACAGTGACAGCACAGCACCCCAGATCAGGAGACAGTCACAGCAGTAGCTGACACTGACCTAGTGACACTGGAATCCCTCCTGGAGGAGGTGGCATTGGGGGCAGGACTCTCCTGGGCCTGCACCCAGGAGAGGGAAGGGGGCAGGCCGGGCTGGAACACTATTCCCCTGGCCAGCATCTGTTACTCGGACACAGTGGGGAAGGGGGCGGGCCTGGATTCAAACCTTATCTGTTTGAAGAATTTCCTGTTCTTGGACCAGCATATTTAGCCTTTCCAAATCTCACTTGTTTTCATCTGTAAAATGGACCTAACAAGGTTCCCAAATAGTGTGAGGCTTAGTGGAGCAGAGGCCCGTGAATTGCTGAGCACTGTGTGTGGCATGTAAGACACTTGAAATAAACCTTCCCCACATATGGTTAGAAGTAGGGAACGACTCACGCTGGAGAGCGCCTGAGGTGTGGTAGCCTTGAATTAGAATCGTCATTCCAGTGACAACCCTGAAGGCAGGCGTCAAGGTGTCCACTTGCCAACCGAAGATGTCGAGGCCCCGAGAGGCTCACGAAGCCAGAGAGAGGCAGAATCCAGCTTTGCAGCAGCTCCCTTTGAGCCCGCAGACAGGGCCCAGCCCACTGTATCTTGCTGCCTTTCGACAGCATCAAATTCAAGTTCAGTTAGCATGAAAGCTGAGAAAGTGGGGCTGGATTCCAGGAGGTGTCTGCAGAGAATAGTGTCAGGCGGGGGGTGTAGGAGCCTTCCTGATCCTCCCAGATCTACACCCACCCCCCTCCCAAGCCCAGAAGGATCTGACCCAGGAGGGGCCCGCTCTTCCATCCCCATGGCCTCGAGGTGGTCCCTTTCTCGGGAACTCTGGTCTGTGCAGTGCAGATTTGGCCTTAAACCATGTTTATTCGTTTGCCCCAGGCGGCCTCTGTGCTCCAGGAGCCACCAGCCTTCCCCGGGTGGTCAGGAGAGGCAGCCGGGAGTGCAGGCCACGGGCACTCACTGGCAACTATCGATCTGGGATCTTAAATCATTCCCCGGGTTTTATGAAAGCATTTATGTTTATCATTAAATAACCTTCAAAGGGTCGATGAACTCACTTTCCTTTTTTGGAGATTTTTAGATGTGTAATGTATTAATACTCTAACAATGCCCAGTGTTCATCTCTGGGTGAGTGACTTCATCCTGAAAGATGATAGAGGAGACCAAAGAGAGAGGGTGCTGCCCTCAGTGTAAGGCGGGAGCCACGAACAGAGGGGCTGGCGGCTCGCCCCGCATCACACAGCAAACCTCACCCCTCCTCTTCCTGTGTTCTCTCCCAGCATTTCCAGGGGAGGGTGGATGCAGGAGTTGGAATGGTCCTCCTGGTACCTATTAATTCAGTCATCTAGTTACCTCAGTGTGACTTGCAGGTGCTTGTTGATACTTGGGGCTAGAATCTGATACCATGTCACTCACTTTGTGGCTAAGATTGTTCCAGCTCTGGCCACTGGGGGCTCTTTCCTTTGGCTCTGTGCTACTTTGACGTACTCCCATCAATGTGTGGGTCTTTTGAGCAATTGCTTACTTTCTGGCAAAAAAGCTCCAGGACCATCTTGTGTATTTCTTGTTCCTGCCCTAGAATCAGCCATTTCTACAAAAAGCTTTTGTTTTCTTTTTTTTGTTTGTTTGTTTTTAAGGGTTTTTTTTTACCTATTTGTTTTTGAGAGAGAGAGAGAGAATAAATGCACAAGTGGGGGAGGGGCAGAGAGCGAGAGAGAAGATAGAGAATCCCAAGCAGGCTTTGCACTGTCACTGCAGAGCCCTACGTGGGATTTGAGCTTATCAACCATGAGATCATGACCTGAACCAAAATCAAGAGCCCCACGGGCGCCCGGTTGGGTCCTTTTCTTGAGAATGGTGCTACAAATCAAGTGTGGGTGTGCCACTAGGACGTCACGCTCAGCTGACGGGAAAGGACACGTAAGTGTGTGTGTATACTAGCCCCTGCATATACTCCTATCTCTGTCACATATATTGAACTAAACACAAGTTCACACTGATGTCTTGATCCATTGCCACGTGGATCAAAATTTGCTTTTAAACTAGTGAAATCGGTTTTGGTAGTGTTTCAAATTAAACCACACATCACATGATATTTGAAACCTGAAATTATTTATACTAAGGATATTCTAAAGTGTTTTAGCATCTTTGATTAGATGGATGAATATTTTTTCGAAAACTGAAAACATAAATTACGTACCTGATTAGAACCATTCTTGCCTATTTGGAATTTGGGAAATTAAATATATATATATATGATGTGTGCAACTGTGAAAATAGCTCTTTCTGTTGGCTCCACGTGTGTTCATGTATATCCTTACCTGTCTCATTGCCTCTGCTGAGCCTACTGTAGCTGGAAGGAAAGCCAGCGTCCTGGGCAGAAGCCCCTCCAGTTTGCAGCCTCAGGGTCAGCTGCATATGTGCGGAGGGAGCAGCAGGTGAGAGCCAAGTGGGGACCAGATGACCACCGAGGAGTCCACTGCGTCCAACAAGGTGCTTGGATTCCTCCCAGTCCTGTGGGTCCTCCTTTGGGGCCGTGTTTCTAACATGCACCACTGGCCCTATAGGTGGAGCCATTTTCTTAACTACCAGCCTGCGTTGTGCAAATGTCCCTTCTCTCGAGGAATGCAGAGCACTCCAGGTGGGGTATGGCAGGGGAGTGGTGATGTTCAGGAGCCCTCTTGACCTCTCAGAGGAAGCCCTTCCCAAGCCTCATGGCTCCATGCGTGTGAGCTGGTCCTTTCTAGAAAACAGTACCATAAAGTATGGCCGTGGGAGACCCTTCTGGGCTCTTAGAAATTCTCCATGACCCTATGCCCCAAGGAAGGCATTTCAGAAAGGAAAATGGTAGTGTCTCCAGGTGAGCCAGCCCTGGCCTTATTGCAGGTGGCTTTCTTGGGGTCTACAGCCCCCCAGGCTGCAAATGTGGCCCAGGTGATCCAGAAGTTATGGCAGCAATGCTCTTGTTCATTGACCCACAGGTGGTCTTTTTGCATGTATTTCGGTGAACAATAAAAGGGCCCGGTGGCATTGATCTGAAAGGCTTGCCCTGGTTTGGGAGACAGATGGCCAGGCAGTATGAAGACACAGAGGGTGTCCGTGTCTCTGAGACTTGGCTGGGCAGTATGAGGACCCAGGGGATGCCTGTGTCTCTGTGTCTACCCCAGGGCCGGGACCCCACTCCCTCCCATTTACACCTGTGACCCTCTTCTGGACCCTCTTCCTTGGGCTGACTATCTACCATGACTGGAGACTGTCTCTCTCCACTCTAGATCTCCTTGACGTCCAGAATTATGCCTCTGTCACCACATATAGACCCTGCCTGTGGCAAAGCAGCACACGTATCCTTCCTTAAGAATGTTCTTCATCTCCAGGACTCTTTCCAGGCCTGTCCTTGGAGCCGTCGTTTTGACGGGACTGGAGGCTGGCTCAGGCTGCTGGATGTCCTCTCCTCATAAACTCTTGGCTCCTCGCTCCTCCTGCTGGAGAGGGTGTCCACTAGGCCCTCGCTCTGAAGGCAGCCTCGAGACTGTGGCCGGTCACTCAGTACGTGTTGGTGGGCGCTGTGTCAGGCATGCAGAAGAAATGCCCTTCCCACCAGGTGGTGCTGAAAGTCCTGTGTCATCCCTACAGCTTTCTGCTCAGTGCAAGGCATTGAGGCAGTGCTGAATGTGTGCTCGTGGAAGTGGGCGGGGTTCCAGGAGTTGTGTGATGGAAGCTGGGAGTCCTGTGGTTCGGTGACAGCCATGTGCACAATGCCTGGCTTTGGTGGGTGTCTCGAGGTCACAGCGATGCCTATTGCCCCTAAGTGGTGTGGCAGGTGACACGTGTGCAATATCACACACATACACACACACATTATGGTGCACACTCTCCCAGGGTGTTCATAGACTCCCTCCTGGAGTATCCTGGTCCTGATGGAAGATAGCCCTTTATGCACAATCTTCGACAAGCAATTTCCAGGGACTGGCAGGAGGAAGCAGAGAGGAGCACTGCTGTGAGGAAGTCCTAAGGTTGAATTTCGGGTCAGAAACCAGCTAGCCAAATACTCCTGCCTTTGGACAATTATGTAGTCTCCCTGGGCTCAGTTTTCTCATCTGTGAGATGGTAAGGCTCCTCTGTAGCCCATGTCCCTCCTGCTGATTGCGAGGACCATTGCTGCAGTTCCCAGAAATGTGCCCAGATGAGGTGTCCCGAGGCCGAACTCCAGTGGTGGGCCGTGGACTCCTCCACCCCTCCCACCTGCCACCCCGCGCCTGGAGAGAAACCATCAGTTCGGAAAGTCGGGAAGCCCCGTGAAGCAGCCTCATCTCTGCCCACAAGTGTGGGGCTGTAATTAATGGATGGTCCCCCAAGGGGAAGCATTTTCTGCTCCCCCTTAGGCACAGGGAAAGAGCAGATATTTCCATCGTAGCAAGTAAGAAAAATATCTCGTTTCCTCACTTTTGTTATAAACAATGTACGACTTGCTTTCTCCTTACTCCTCTTGACCCTCCACACTGTATACATATTTATATATTATTCATAGTGGATTAAAAATGAATGTGCTCTTTACCACGGCTCTACGGCGCAGTGACAATACAAATTAACGTATGATGTACTTACTTTTCACATGGCAGTGATGGGAAATGTTGATGGTCTCGAAGTGAGAGGTAGAGAGATGGAGTGTGGTGGGGGGGCAGCGGGGGGCACCCATCTGGCCGCACGTCAGGGCTCAGGGCCCCGGCTGCAGACAGGGATTAGGGCTCTCTGCAGTCAGCGGTGCTGCAGCTGGGCTGGAAAGGCCTCCTCACTTCCCTTCTCCCATGGAAAGAGGGCCCTCATCCCCAGTGGGTCCTGTGAGCCTGGCCCTGTCCAGCACCCTCACTGGGCTTCACCTCCAGCATGACCTGCTCCCTGACCCTTGCACTGATGCCAGGCTCCCTATCCCTGCGTCTGGGCTCAGGCTTGTCCCTGGCTGGAGTAGCACTTCTCTCCCTGTCCCTTCTGGCTGCCTCTCCCATTCTTTCTCCCATCCATCCACCCATCCGTCCATCCCTTCCTTTGCTTGAAAAATACCGATGGATATCTGTGATGGGCCAAGCACTGTGCTAGGTGGGGAGAAACAGCAATAATCATAAAACCCAAAAAGCAAGCCCCACTGCCCCTACACCATGGAGCTGTCTCATGAGGAAGACAGACGTAATTGTTTATTTGTTCAGTTACCCTTTGCTGGAGCCTCTACCACAGAAGATGGCCCTCATCACCGTCATGGTGAGTCTGGGGTGATCAGGCCTCCTTGAGGCAGAGGCAAGGTGTGCTAAAGGATACAGCTACACAGTAATTTGATGAAGTAGGTGAAGAGAGCAGTACAAATTAGGGGAACAAGAAGGGATGGACCAAAGGTCCTGTGGCAGGAAGAAGTATGAAGCATTTGGAGAACACAGAGGGTCTGTATGGCAGAGACAGCAAACTGGGGGGTTTGAGGGTGAAGACAGTCGAAGGAAGAGCAGGGGCTCACCCCCAGTCACCTCTACTGTATCACCACCTGCATTGCCCCAAACTGTTGTTTCTGGCCTAGCTCTTGGCTAGAACAGGATGTGCTAGATGGGGAGATGTTTCTGGCATGGGGTCCAACCCAAAGCCCATCCTAACCCACATTTGCTGAACTGCATCCAAAGAAAATGCAACATTCACAACGTGCTCTTTTGGACTTTGAAGGTCTTCCATTTTCTCAAAGCTCTTGTCCAAGGGCAGATGGCCCAAGGACAGGTAATATCTCAAGCCTCCACTGAAGACCACATGAGGCAGGTAGCACAGAACAGTGGCCTGTGAGACAGGCTGTAAGAAGACAATGGGAACAGCACGCATGACAGTGACAGACAGCTGATGTCTATATAGTTCAGTATTCTTTCCAGATTAGACACCTTATTCCATCTGCTCCTCACAACATCCTGTGATTGGAGGTATTAGTATTACTGCTCCAATTTGTTTTTTTTATTATTAAAATTTTTTAACATTTATTTATTTTTGAGAGACAGATCATGAGCAGGGGAGGGGCAGAGAGAGAGAGAGAGAGGCTCCAAATGGAAGCAGGCTCCAGGCTCTGAACTGTCAGCACAGAGCCCGATGCGAGGCTCAAACCCACGAACTGTGAGATGATGACCTGAGCCGAAGTCAGACGCTCAACCAACTGAGCCACCCAGGCGCACCTACTGCCGCATTTTCAAGGTGTGGGAACTGAAGCCTCGAGAGATCACATTCCTTACACGAGGCAAGACACAGAGGAGACTGAAGTTTGGGTTACGTAGCCTCCCAGCCTCCTAAGGGGAGAAGCTATGCTTTGAACACAAGCTCCTGGCCAGACTCACACTGTCTACTGTGTGGCAGGAAGACACCTGAATGCAAGGCAAAAATGCCAAGCCAAGAGGGCTCCCTGTCTTCAACACCCTGGAGGGTGGTCCTCCTTGCTTGGGTTCAGCTGGAGAGAGGCCATGTCTTGATGCTAGTTGCTAATGGGGAATCTTTTTCTGCTTCTTGGAAATTGATGAACATTAGCATCTTCATTGCCACCTGCAGACCCAGGTGCATCGCCAAGTCTATCTCCAGGCTAGCAAGGTGGCACATGTAACCGGCCTGGATTCCAGCTCACTCAAAAGAGACCGGTAGAGGTCTGCAGAGTTCACAGCTCACCAAGGGGTTGTCCTGTCACCCTGAGGGCGGCCCCAGCTTCTCCTCTGGGGACCTGGGGACAGATGTCCTGTTTCCTTCCTGAGGTGGGATTTCCCCCAAACCCCTCCTCCACCCCAGGCACGAGCTCCTCAGCTCACTTACCCCCTGTCCCNCACACAGTGAAGTATTCCGGAGAGCTCTCAGATTTGGGGTTTATTCTCAAGCCCTTTCTTATGGTCTCTGACCAAAAGCTCACAGACCTCCACAGGCATCGCTGCATTTGCGCCAATACCAGGGGCTTCAGGTGTACAAATAGTGTAGAGAAACTTGAATTGATTCATCCACGTTTAGCTGGACTCCGAAATGTATCAAATTTCAAAAGGGCTTTGTATAACAATAGCTTTCCGTTTGGGAGTAAATGTTTGTGGCACCAAGGGACAGACTTCTGCTTAAAATTTGATCCTTTGGAGAACAGGCCTTCTCTGGGCCTTTCAACAAACCACTCAGAAAATGTGGGNTCATGGTTCTTGTAAGGATGTTGGAGGATTAGGGCATCTGAGTACTTTATATCTGGTGGAAAAATAGTCTATAGTCCTGGTTCACTGTGTCTTAACTTCCTCATCTGTACAATGGGGCTGATGTCACTCCTTGACCAAAGTTCTCCACAGCTCAAATATGAAGATAGTATACAAAAATATATGTGAAAAACTATAGAATGTAGGCTTGTGGGATCTTCAAGTGCTGCTATTATTATCTACAATGCTTCTACCTACAGAGTATATTAGAAGGTCAGGATTTATTATGATTCTAATATTGTATAGACTTCCTTCTAAATGCACACATGCATATGCTATATACATTTACATCTAGATTTCCATCTCAACTAAGTTAAAATGAAAATGATTTCAATACTAATGTTTGGATCATGGATGTATCCAAATATGTCAGAATTATAGCATGTCTTTGACTCTCCCAAGAAATAGAGACTCAGATAGTGCCATAGGTTAAAATCACGATTAGTATTTTAAAATCAGTTAGTGGGGAAATGCACAAGGTGCTCTTATGCCACGTTGGGCAATTCAAAAAAGGCCTTCATGGGGCACCTGGGTGGCTCAGTCAGTTAAGTGCCAACTTCGGCTCAGGTCATGAACTCGTGGTTTGTGAGTTCAAGCCCTGCGTCGGGCTCTGGGTTGACGGCTAGCTCAGAGCCTGAAGCCTGCTTTGTTTTCTGTGTCCCACTCTCTCTTCGCCCCTCCCCTGTTCAGGCTCTGTCTCTCTCTCACACAAAAGTAAAATAAACATCAAAAATTTTTTTTTTTAAAAAGGCTTTCATGGTGAATAAATGTGATATTTGAGGTTCTCCACCTGGCTTGCCAAGATGCATGTTGCAGTGCTCCGCTGGTGGTACAACTTGCAGAGAAGCAGCTTCCAAAGGTTGTAGCATAGAATTCATACAGAAATATATTATTCTTAATGGTAATGGAAAATATAATTTGGGACACCTGGGTGGCTCAGTCACTTAAGCGTCTGACTCTTGATTTTGGCTCAGGTCAGGGTCTCATGGTTCATGAGATTGAGTTCCTGCATCAGGCTTTGGACTGATGAGACTGGAGCCTGCTTGGGATTCTTTTTCTCCCTCTCTCTCTCTCTCTCTCTGTTCCTCCCCTGCTGATGTGCATTCTCTCTCTCTCTCAAAATAAGGAAACATTTAAAAAAAAAAAAGAGAAAATACAATAAATATTCTAGAACAGATGGGCAAAAGCAGTGGAAGAACAGACACATTGAAACCTGGGGACCCGAGGTAGATGTATTGAATGATACCATGGTTTGGTCATTCTGCTTCATGGTTGTGTTAGACTTTTTGGATCACGGTACTAAGAGTTCTGGTTTTAGTTTTGATTTTTATTTATTTATTATTTAGAGTTCTTAACTCTGGAGAGCGGTCGACCATGGTGCTCTTCTCCACCAGGGACTTGCTACTGCAGTCGGTGAGCTAGCTCTGGCTTTGGGTGAGCCACAGCCCTTAGCATAGTGGGTGGCCACCGAGCTGCCCCTGGTGGCTACCCTGAAAATGCAGTCCATCTCTGAGAAGATTTGGGCAAAACTTTAAAAACACTTCCTGGGCATCCTGAGAACCGGTGTCTTGGTTCTACTCAGGTTCTCTGGATGACCTTCAGTTAGTTCACATGCCTCTGGCTATAGAGTTGGGCCCTCTTTTCTTATCCTCAAGAGTTGCTCTTCCAGAGTACTCAGAATCTTCTCTCCCTGGGTGTAGTTTGATGTCCACAGTGATGACGACTTCTTGAGTTGGGTGTCTGGGTCTTGGGATGTGCTTGAAACTCACTGATCCTCCACTTAGGGCTGACTTAGAGTCACTATTCTGAGGGAGAGAATGGTTTTTCCTGCCCTATTGCCACTGACCAGATTCTTCCCTGTTGTCTGTGCCCTAAGTCCAGTGTGACGAATAGGGCCACTTACATTCTTTGTAAAATTCCTAAATCCACGTAAGAAATATGCATCTCTATTCTCCCTCCCACCAGCCCAGAGCCTTCCTTGTCTTCTGTGGGAGAGGTGACCAAGCCCTAAGGGTGGCACTGAGTAGCAAGAAGACAGGAATGAGGCTGGCAAATATTTCTCTTACCTGCCAGTCAAGGCCTGGAGCGCCTCCTGCTGGTTGTTGCTGCCCATCTTGCTGCGTAGGCTATGAAGAACGACCAGCAGCAAGTGGACTTTCCTTGGGTTTCATTTATTCTGAACTCCAAAGTCCACAGATTTGCAAGTTGGTTTTTGGCAAGTGGGAAAGTTGATCAGATTCAGCCTCGTGTTAGATGCAACAGTAGAAACCAAAGAAGCAGAAACTCTATCCAGAAATGTATAATAATACCTTCAAAAAAAAGGCAAGGTGAAGCAATAAGATAATAGTTGAGTTCCATAAACAGTTCACATCTGCTTGCTCTGTGCCAGGTAGTGGGCGTGGCACCAATGGTCCTAAGAGGGCTATGCTTCCTGCCGGCAACTCACAATCAGGGGGATCAATCCACAGTAGCCCACAAAAGCAGCATCCCGGCTGGGCGGAACCTGGAAAGGCGAAAGAGAATGGATGTGGTATTTCAGGGAGAGGGTCGCACAGAAAGGGCATGGAGACCCTGCAGAATGGAGCCTTTCTGCAGAGACCCTTAATGCTTTGGTTTGGGGTGGACAAAGGAAGGGTGCTCCAGAGGAGGCAGGACAGGTGGCTGGGACTGGACTTGGAGGTCCTGATTATTTCTTAAATGGCAGGTGGCCATCAAAGATTTGAGGCAAGGAAATCACAGCTGAGCTCCTGCTTTAGGGGCCCACTCTGGCATTCCTGGGGGTGGGGGTGGGCTGGAGGTTGGCCACTGGGAAACACGAAGCCCTCCTACAGGCCGCCAAGTTCATAGTCTAGGCAAGAATTGAGACACACTGGATCAGCCTCTGAGGGGAGATAAGAAAAAGAGAGGGTTACCAGGTAGAAGAGATTCATCCTGGAGATCAATTGGCTAGGAGGGAAGAAAGAGAGCACTAACTGCACAAACCAAGTAAGAAAGAAGGAAGACTCTAGGACCGTGTGCAGTGGGAAGTGAAAGTAAGCTTCAGTTCCAGACATCTGGTTGGCCATGCAGTTTCTCAGGAACAAGACTGCTTTGCTAAGTAGATACACAGGACTTCTGCTCTTCCTGTGGTAGCAGAAGTGCTAAGTGTGCTGTTTGGATGTTTTCTGGTGTACGTGGTTGGGCCTATTTATTTACTTGTTTATTTTTCCGAACAAATGAAACCCAGCCCTGGGCCTTGACCTCTCTGGGTGCTGGTGGGTGGGACAGTACTCATGAGCTTCCAGGAACAGACATGCACAGCTTCCAGGCATCGAGGAGAATCCAGTTGTTCTGCTATAACTTCCCAAACCAGATGCTTTATGGGTGCCCCAAGATGGCAGAAGCGTGTGCATTTCTGCTGTACATTGGGCCAGGGAAATCAAGCACAGAGGAGCGGGTGGGTTGCCACAGGAGTCCACCTTCTGTTCTGATTTAGAGCATTTCTAGAAAAATTTGAGTTCAAGGGTTTCTATTCAAAATCTAACTTCTTTAAAACTACACAAGCCGTGGTTATTTGAACATTTTGGTTCCCACCGATATCTTCCAGTGCTGCCTCTTGAAACCCAGTGGTTGTGCAAATTCCTCCAGCTTAGTACTTCTAGCCCTGCCCTGGACCCACGGCCCTCTGTCACCCTTCTGCAAACACACACTCCCTCCTGATGCTCGGTTGCTTATCTGTAAAGACTTGATGGGAGGATAAGAGAGTGAACTGGCTTAGTGCTGAGATCCAAGTCAGAATCCCAGGCAGAGGGATTTATGGCTTTGTGTGTGTGCAGAAGTGAGGTCAGCAGAGTACAGTCCTGGGGTCAAATCCCTCTTCTGTCTGCTTTTGTACAGCCTGGAATCTAAGAATGGTTACTACGTTTTAAATGGTTGGGGGGGAGAAAAAAGGAAGAATAACTATTTCCTCTCCCATGAATATTATATGGAATTCAAATTTCAGCGTCCAAAAAATAAGGTTTTTAATGTCATCAATAAAATGTTGGAAATTTATTTCCTCTCTTGTCACAGAGGTGCCTACGTAATATCTTTGATTTTGTGTCTTGGCCTGCAAAGCCTAAAATACTGGCTATCTAACAGTGCATGGGGGAAAAAAAAGATCTAAGTGTTGGGAACATTCTCTCCTGTCACCTGGAAAGTCTGAATTAAAGCTCTCCCTAGGATGGAAAGATCTTGTAAATCCCTGTCTAAGTTATTATTAGTTGGTAACTTATTATTTCTCCAAGTGACTTATTATTTGTCCAGATACATATAGTGGCTACTTTTCTGTCCTTTACCAATTTGATTTTTGCAAAGTATCTGCAATCACAATATTGATACCACTGGTAATAATGATGCTGTCCTCTGGGCCGTGGGGGTCGGGGAGGGAGCAAGCAGGAAAGTTGACCAGTCCCTCTTTGTACCCGCAGGTCACAGGCCTTTCCAGTGCCGATACTGTCCCTACAGTGCCTCTCAGAAGGGAAACCTGAAGACCCACGTGCTCTGCGTCCATCGTATGCCTTTTGACAACAGTCAGTACCCTGACCGCAGGTTCAAGCGCTCCAGAGTCGACTCGGAGGCTTCTGGGAATTTTGAAGACCCCACAGCTGTCAAGGCGGGGAGCTCAGCAGAGCTAACAGAAGAAGGCTGCAAAACCCAGGAGCAGCGTAACTGAGCAAACTGACCTGTATATTGCAATATTATTTTACACAGTTTTAAGATTATGCATCTGGTAAAAGAGTTTGCTAACTGCATTCCAAGGGGAAAAAATCATGTACAACTCCCCCACTAGTGTATAGAACATTTAAAAAAATTTTAAAAAGATATCTATATATATATATTAAAGAAAAAAAATCCCCAGCCCTTGAAAATGGCTGCTAAACTGTTACCCGGCAACAAGTACTTCCAAACAATGCAGGTGGAAGAGAAGTGATTTCAGAAACGCTTGGTGTCCTCCAAGCTTGAGAAAGCTGGGGGCCCTTCCAACTCTTAAGTCGTCTTTGTCCCAAAATCATGCTCTTAACGGAAAAATGATACCATCTAAATGATTTAGTGTTGCCTTGAAGATGGAGGGGCTGTGTTTTCATTGTTGAAAACACCTCTATAATCTGACACCAGCTGCTGCCATTTGCCTCCCACCCTAATGAGATGTGCTGGGAGGGAGCTGCGGTGCCAGTCAGACTGGAGCGGTCACTGCAGAGAAAATCAATTCACGCGGGGTCCCAACTGCACGCGCGAAGAAACCCTAGACCGCCTGCAGCCAGCGCCAGGGCTGACCGGCACTGCAGAGGATTGCCATCTTAAACGTGCATTTAAAAAAACAAAAAACAAAAAACAAAACAAAACAAAACAAAACACAGCCAAATGAATCAATGTTAAGAAATCATCTGCAGACAAATGCCCATTGCAGGTTTGAGGAGTCATTCCTTTTTTTTAGATCAAATCACAGTATTGAGGGAAATGCTGTTTTCTTGGTTGTCTGGTTTTTGTTTTTGTTTTTTTGATGGAAAAGAAGTTGCCAATAAAAAAACATTAGGGGTACATTATGTAAAATGTGGTCTAGGCAAACTAGCCAACCCTATCCGTAGAAGGTGCTGGTGAGAAGTGGGAATCCACGTAATAATAGAAAGATTGTTTTTTATTATGATTTTAAACATCTTACTTGAATGAAGGCTGCTCCGGTCCTTATGATCAGATTTTTTTCATGCATTCGTTTTTGTACATATCACAGAAATGAAGTGAGATTTTCTTCTCCAACAAGCTCTTATGAAATAGCTTGTATTAAAAGACGGATCTAAACATCCTGCTCTCTATCGCTAATGAAGAAAACTGTTTGAGTTAAAAATGTCTGTTTTTGTAAAACAAATGTGTTCTATATTTTTGTAGATTTTAGATTTTTTACTGATTGGATACTCCAAATTTATCAAGTTCTGCACCACCCAGAGGGAGATTTTGAGGGCCAATAATGAACCACTTAACTCATTAAAAAAAAAAAAAAGATTTAAGAAGACTAGTTAAGGGTTTATTCTTGAATCTGCTAGAATGGCATACAAGTTCAGCCTCTTAACATCCTTCCTTTGAGTGACACGAAATTGGTGCTGTTGTTTGTGACGATAGAGAAGTATTGAAGTATTAACTTCTTCTAAAATGAAATCATTCAGACTTAAAAAAAAAAAAAAAGTCGATATTTCCTTGCAGGCTGGGAGCACAGAATAAAACCCCAGGGCCTTAAAAACTTCAGCTCTGCCTACAGCAGTTTACAAAAATTCTAAACTGCTATCAATGTAAATAAGATGCTTAGCGCTACCCTGAGACCGGAAGGAATCTCAGGCTAATAAGGAATCCGGTTTGCATATGCTGTTGAGAGAGTGTCACCTACCCAAGGTTTCGGTGAAAACGAGGCCGCTGTTCAACGTGGACCCATCTGGCATAGAGCAAGCTGCTTTCTTGTTTTTCTAGAATAGTTCTCACTGCCTTACTTAAATCGAGTTGATAAACTTAATGCAACTGTTTCTATGATCCTAGAGGAAGGACTGAAATGTTATTGAAAACTTTCTGACTGTAGTGAGCTTTAGGATTTTAACTGCACTACTGTGTTTGGTGACTGTGCCAGTCGCTTGCTTTCTGTGTGTTTGCCCCGCCTTTGGTATCTTAGCAAAGAAAAAATATTAAAAAAAAAAAAAAGAAGAAAAAAAAGTAAAAAGAAAAAAAACAAGAGGAAAAAAAGTGAAAGAAACATGAGAGCCACATTCCATTTCTAGCACTTTGGGCGCTCTTTTGGTCTTCTTTTGTGTCTTCTGAGCATCGTCAGATGCGACAGGCAATAATTCTGTTTGTGACACTGGGAACATCCCCTCTTCTTTGTGGCGTGTGTGTTGATTCCATTTTGTCCAGTGCTACCGTGTCCTTATCTCCCCCTCTGACACAGGCCTTTTTTCCAGAGCATTTGTAACTTGTAATACAAACAAGTGACAGCCACAGTGATGCAGTGTCAGTTTCTGAATGTCACCAGGTCCTCCTATCTAAACATGTCAAGTTTTTTCCCTGTAAGTTCTGTAGTCTGTGATGCTGGTCATAATACTGTCTACATTCCTACACAAAGAAAAAAAAAATCTATCTTGGAGGAAATCTGAGATCAATAGCGTAGAGGATTTTGTTGCTATGCTTGTAACAAGTAGAAAACTTTGTATTTAAAGTTTATTCTTGGTCATTATTTATTATTATAATACATCAGTTGACAGAACTTTATTCTGGTATAGAAAGTATTAAAAGTTGTTTTTTCAGCAATGACTGTTTCTTTCCGCTGTTAGAATAAAATGTCTTTGAAGCAGTCCGGTTTTATCCAGTGTTTTACGCAATAAAACCTCTACCTCTGGAAAAAAAAAATCTTTTCCTACTCACTTATGTTTATTAGGAAGAGTAAAATGTATTTTTGCAGCTTTGTCAGACTCTGCTAAGGCTTGGTCAAACTCCGTTTATTCATCAAAAGCTCGGCAGTGTCCCGTGGGGCTGGTCCCCACAGCCGTGTGCTGTTCAAGCCCAGTGAGTATCTCTGTGCGGTATACACAAGGCAAGAGCATGTGTGTGTGAGTGTGTGCTCACACCCACGTGCATGTGGGAATTACGCTTCTTCAAAGGTTCGTGGACACTGTTTTCAATAAGGTAAAACCAATGGAAATACACACGTTCTTCCTATCGCAGAAATGATATAAGAAGCTGAAAGCATTGGGATCTATTATTCCTCTTTATTGGTAGAAAGTTGTTTAAAAAAATCATTAAATGCAAGGAAGGCTTTTACAGGGGATGATCTGAATTCTTCCTCTGGACGAGAAGGAAAAGAATAGAGAACAGTAAAATTTATGGTATGAGGGCTACTGATAACGCAGTGATTTGAGAGGGTTTGAAATGTGTTCCCCACACTGAGTGCCCAGGGTTGCTTTTTGCTTTGTTTTTCATTGATGTTGGTTTGGTTTCAAAGCCAAGCTTGCAGAGTGTGGGCTGCGGCTCTGGAGTATGGAAGGCCCAGGGAAATGTTGCAAGCAAAAGCATCCACCCACATTGCATAGGAATTTGTAAATCACCATGTTTCTTTCAGGATGCCAAACTATTGGCGATGCTGCTTGGGAGCTGGGGCGACTGGAATGGGATTTTCGGCAGACATGACTGTCCGTTGTTATAAACAGCAAAGAGCACAGGTGAGTCATGAGGTTACATGAAAGGGTCAGGAAGTGACCTCATCGGGGCAGGAAGGCTGACCAAGGTGTCGTAACTCCACTTATGTGATGGATCCCAAACTGAAATGCCTCCAGGGGACAGGTAAGACACCTCAGTGGGGGGAAGAGGCCAGGAGGGATGGGGCGGGGTCTCAGGGGTGTGTGTGGACCCTTAGCAACTGCTTGTCATCACCATGAGGAATGTGGCATCAGAGCTCGTGAGTTTTCCAGAGACAGCAGACAGCTGGATTTTGCATTACATCTCCCAGTTTTTATAGGTTGGCTCAAAATGTGTCTTCAAGACCTGTATAATAAAGATGAATAAAATGTGGTTTAATCTATAGAATGGAATATTACTCTGCCAAGAAAAGGAACAGACCACAGATGCATGCTAAAACAGGGACACTTTGAAAACAGAATGTTGGGTGAAAGAAGCCAGTTATGAAAGACCATATATTATATGATCCCATTTATAACAAATATCTAGAATTTCCGGAATAGGGCATAAAGACAGGTTGCTGGGCTTGGGCAGGGGAGGACAGGGGAGTGACTACTCATGGGCTCAATGTTTCTTTCTGGAGTGATAAAAATGTTCTAAAATTAGGTTGTAATGAGGGTTGGCCAAGCCTGGATGTACTAAAAACCACTCAATTGTACACTTTTAAAGGGTAAATTTTATGATATGTGAATTATATCTCAATAAAGCTGTTATAAAATAAAAATAAAACCAGAAGAAGGCCTTTCTAAGAAGCATCAATATACATTTCCATCAAAATGATGGTCTTTTTTGTAGAAAATGACAAAGTAAGGGGTGTACAGACTTAAATTTGAGCCCTAACTATACTACCTACTGGTTGCTTGATCCTGAACAATTTAACAGTCCTGAGTTCACTGGTCATATCTGTGAAACGTTGAAATTAAAAGCAATAAAGTCAGGGAGATCATGTATAGGTTTTGTAAATTTTAGGTATTGCACTATTGTGGTGTAATAAGTTATGGATAAATTTGGGATTGATTTCACACTTATGAAACACTGTACGCCAAAGCCTCTACATTTGGGGAGAGGCTCTGATGGTCAGTCTTTCTTCCACACCCACCTGCTTCAGACAAGAAGGTCCTGGATGAAGGTCTTCAACTCTTTGTTTTCCAGTTTCCTCATTAAAGAAAAAATCGCGGTATTAATAACTTCCTTGACATTTTCAGATTACTGGGGAGCATCTGGGGAGATGTAGCAAGAAAATGATTGGTCTTGGGGTTTGATGCTATTCTACTCACTTGTTGAGTAAGGTTTACCAGGGACCTACTGTGTGCCAGGCATCAAGCTAGGAGCTGGAGAGACATGGGTAAGTCAGAGATCAGGCCAAGGCACAGATCACTGTGGAGAAAACACACTGCAATCTGATAATCACATAAGTAAACATTAAATATCTGGAAGACGAAATTCAAAAACAACACGGATTTCTCCCATCAGGGAAGACTTCCTTAGGCAGTGACAGTGACTTGAGATGTGAGTGAGAGTTAGCTGGGTACAGCACCAGCATGTGCAAAGGGCCAGCGGGAATGGCGAGGGCTCTGACCTCCCGTCTCAGCCTCTCAGTAGCTGTGTGATCCTGGCTGATCATTCCAATGTTCCGCATTTGCTTCTTTATCTATAAAGCGGAAAAAACAGTGTCCATAACAAAAAGCTCTTCGTGCCATTAAATGAGATAGTACCTGCATGGAGAGCTGTGCAGAAAGCAAGCCCGGCACCGCCAGGTTCGGAGGACTGTTAGGAAAAGTGACAACAGCGAGGAACCCACTTAACATTGAAATGCATCACGTTCCGCAGCCAAGGGAAGAGTGGATGTGGAGGGATGCAAATGACTGCAACAGATTTACAGGATCGGAGAGAACTGGCAGTTATCGCTCACGCCTGGAGGGCTCAGCTCCCCGGGAAGGAGTGGATGCGAGTCTCTTGTATCTAGTTTGGCGTCTTTCTACGGCTCCAGTTCACTCCTCTGTGGACAAGCTGGGCCACACTGCCACTGGCAGCTCTGTCATTTGCTGGAGGATTCTACATAAGGGGACAAACATCATGATTTTCCCAGGACGTGGGGCTTTCAGTGCTAAAGCCAGGGCAGTCCCGGCCAAACCTGAATGATTGGTCCCCCTAGCTCTAAACCCACTCTTGCTGCCAGGGCAAGGCCCATCTGGGGGAGCCCAGGGGCTGAGACTTGGGTTCAAACCTTCCCTACCACAGCCGCCTTTGCCATAAGGATGAAAGGAGACAAAGGCACACGCAGCCCTTTGCATGGCGCCCTGGCGCATGGTCATCATTTTATCTAGTCTTGCTGAGTGACTGAAGCCATGTTTGTTCCTACTTCCGACTAGATGGGGAATGGCTCACATGTGAATTTCTTTTCCTGGCAGCCAGAAGCTGCTGAGATGCTGGAAGTCAGTGTTAAGGTACTATTTTGTGCTGAAACTTTTATAAAGATAACCCTGCTGTCTCTTGTAGTTTGGGATTTGCACACTTCCTTCCCCTTTCTGCTTAACATCTGTATTGTAACAGTATATTATGAAAACCTCACCTGGTGTATTGTAAGCACAATCCCAAGGAAATTAGTGTTAAATATTGTGATCTTCTTTTCAAGACAGAGGGGCTGGGCACGTTCCACCGAACGAGAGGTATGTTTCCATGGGGAAGGAAAAAAATTCAGAGTGTAATGCAATATTAAAAATGTCGCCCAGCTGAGCATTCTGTGTAGGGGCTTGTGTAGAGTTTTAATCTCTTCACCTGTTGGTGTTAAGAGAAAAGAGAGAGACAGAGAGAGGGAGGGAGAGAGGGAGGCCGGGAGGGAGAAGAAGGGCTTATGTGAACAGGGAAACCACAAGCAAAGAGGAGGGGGAAAATTTAAATGATCCCAGACCGAACTGTTTTGCTGTTAATACAGAAATACAGTGCAAGACACATTTAATGGGCTCTATTTTTTATTATACTATGCTGAATAATTAAGTTTGAGGCTAAGTGTCACATGGATTTATCTTTTAATTAAAAAAGCATGGTTCACGCATATTTGAGTGGTAGTCCAAATAAATGCAATATAGAAATTTATGTTTGTTTATCTAGGTGTTAATTACCTAGAGATTGTTCTGGATTACTTCTTTTTATAAAGTGTCATAGGCTCGTGTCAGAACGAATAAAGCTTGCCCATGGAACCTTATCAATTTGCTAACTATAGTGCCGGTCTGACCTGGAGGGGGGCAAGGGGAAAACTTTGGGGATTGTTATGTATACACACGCCCACATTCAACCCACACCAAATAAAACAGTCTTTTTAGGAAATATTTCTAGGACATAAAGGCACAAATATATCTTCGTTGTTTTACAGCCTCTTGTCCACAGCTATTTATAAAACATGTGATTATTTATGCATTGGGTTATGAGAAGTTCGGCTGGAAGGGGCCGTGAAGGAGGCTCCATCAATCCAGTTACCTGAACCCTGGAGGAGGTGGAGGCAGGCTTTCCCAGCAGAAATGGGGCCGGACAGGAAGTTGGCTGCTGTGATTTGTCTAAAATATGTCAACCTCCTGGCTGCTCCCAGAAAAGGCAGACAGTGGGAGAGGGAGGAACAGCAAAGTTGAGGGTTAGAGGTCACATTTTTTTAAATCAAGGATGCACACTGAGAAAGTGAAACCAGAACCCCCCCCCCAAATTGTTCATCGTACGTTGGGTCAGCCCCTGCCTTTTTCTTTGTTTACAAAGTGATTTTTGGTGGCAGGTTCAGTCAAATGGCTTGGAAGAAACCGACAGCTTTGGTCAAAAGGTTCAACTTCAAAGAAGTAGATTTTCCAAGAGCAGGAAGAATTCCAAACCGATAGAGGAATGTCTAAATGGGCGCACTCCTTTGTTCGGAGGTTCGTTTTCCTTGCATTTTCTGCATCGCCTGGCCAACTTCTACTGAGCACCACGCCTCCATTTTTGGCTGTCAGATTACCAGAAAATCAATAAAAGTAACTGCGGGTCCCAGGGGGCTTCCCCAGGCTCGCTTGGCCCTCTCCCTGGGGTGCAGGAAGACCAGGAGGGGAGCCCTCGACCTGCACCCAACTGTGCTTCTCTTCTGCCCGATCTGGGGGAGCATCAGGAACCCCCCAACAGCAAAGCAGCCCAACGTGGACGCTCTCCGCTGGGTAGGGTTTCATTTCAATTTCTGTTTCCTTCCTCTGGGGGACTGGCGGACCGCAGGGTCACTGGGCGGCGAGCCTGGTGCTGCAGGGTCATTGGTGCGCCCGGCGGGCACCGAGCGGGGCGCGGCGCCAGGCGGGGGCGCCCGGGGCCTTCGTGTCGCTGCGGGAGGGGGCGGGTTTCCTCCGCGCCGAGCCCTGCACCCGGCCTCTGAGCCAGCCCCTTGCCCCACCTCGGCGATCGTGGCAGAAAACAACGTTGTTGGCCAAGGGGGTGAGGGTCCCCGCCCCAAGGCGCGGCTCTGAGCCTGCCTGTCCCCGAGGGAGGGCTGGTCTTCCCCGGAGGTAGGGGACCCATGCGAGAGCGGCGGGCACCGAAGAGAGCGCGGGGATTCGCGCGCGGGCGCCCGCTAAGAACCCCATGACCGCGGACACGGATCAATGCCTCACACTTCTAAAATTATTGACACTTAAACTCTATTTTCCTCTCAAATCGCTGCCCATTTCCTCCCCGGATCATCAGTGTTGTCAGAAATTGGGCCCCAGCAGCTCTGGGGGTGGAGTGGGGATGCTGCTGGGGGGATCCGGTCCCTTGTTTGTGCCTGGGCCCCAGGTGCTGCGACACAGCAGAGGAGGGTCCCTGCCCAATCCCTTACCCCTCACCGCCAGCCCGCACAGAGTCAGACAAACAAGGGGATTTGTTGGCAAGGGGAATGGGGAGCCGCTCTTCTAGATCAGTGGTCAGAGAGACTCTTAGCCCGAATATCTCTAGTGAGCAGTCACCAGGTGCCTGCAGGTCCCACCAGCCTTATCAAAGGAAGGTCCTAGGTGCAGGCTGCCACCAGTGTGGTGTTTGAAGGCTCGGTTTAGAGGTGGTTGAAGAGGGGCCTCCAGGGCTTTATGGTCCAGGACATTGGTCTGGAATGACATAGAAGATCTGTGTGCCCAGAAATATCATTTTTAAAATTTTTTGAGGTGAAATTTACATAACATGAAATTAGCCATTTTTAAGTGTACAGTTTGGTGGCACTTAGTACATTCACAATGTTGTGTGATCACTGACTACCTTACGTTCTGAATCATGTTCATCACCCTGAAAGAAAGCTGTACCTGCCCATTAAGCAGCCGTGCTCTGTGCCCCTTCTCCCAGACTCTGCAACCACCGATTCACTTTTTGTCTCCCTGGATTTACTGATTCTGGGCATTTCATTTAAATGGAGTCATACAATATGTGACTTTTTGTGCCTGACTTCTTCCACTTAGCATCACGTGGATTGTACCGGGCATCAGTGTGTCATTCCTTTCTATGACTGGATAACATTCCACTGTCCATATTGTTTATACCACATTTGTGTTTCCATTCATCCATTGATGGACATTTGGTTTGCTTTTGCCTCTTGGCTGTCTCATATAATAGCACTATGAATATTTGGGTGCCTGGTTTCACTTATTTGAGGCATATACTAGGCGTGGGATTGCTGGGTCACTGGGTAATTCTGTGTTTACATTTTTGAGGAACAACCAACCTGTATCAGCTTTTTATTCAACAAATCAGTTCATGGCATCACATTGCTTAAAACCTTCTAGTGGCTTCCCTTACATTAGAGTAAAATCCATACTCCTTACCATTGGCCTTCAAGGCCCTACATGATCTGGTCTTGTCAGTCTCTAACTCCAGCCTCCACTTCTCCCTCAACACCCTCCATCTCTTCCAGAATGATTACCACCCCCCCCTTTTTTCTGTACATTAGAGTTGTCAAACCTGTTCCTGTCCCAGGGCCTTTGCACTTGCTCTTCCCTCTTGCCCTTTCTGTCCTGGGCACCTTCACCTTCTTAGTTTGCAGTTCAGATGTCCCTCATAGAAGCTTTCTGTCACCACTGGATCTATGTTTTCCGGAGCCTTGTGCCATGCCACAGTCTACCATCCTGTGTCTACCTTCCTTGTGGCAGTAATTAATTAGTCTCTAAAAATACCTTGTTTCCCCCTTGGTTTACGTGCTTATGGCGTGCCTTCCTTACCAGAATATAATTTCTGTGAGATCAGAGACAGGGCCTGGTATAGAGAAAGACCTCAAATAAAAGACCTGAAATAAATAATAATCACTAGAGAGAGTGTTGTGGAAATTTCATTAGCTATTAAAAATGTTCCCTCAGCAATCTCCAGAAAGGAGGCCCCCAAACAAAGAATATTGACTGCCTCAAAGGCAGTGTCCTTCCTGAGAACTGGGTATGGTTCTCTGTGCTTATAGGGTAGGTATAGGCCTGTGGGTGGCCGGGAGGGGCCAGCAGTGCACCGCATGGACAAAACTGTTCTGAATCCCATGCATTGGGTTCATCTGAGACCAACTTCCCAAGCTCTAAAGAAGGGCTCACAGCTGCCAAGTGGGTAGCGGCTGTCAGGCAGCTTGGATCCAAGTCCAAGCCTGCTAAACCAGGCATGTGCCTTTTATCGCTCTGAGCCTCAATTTCCTCATCTGTAAGAGAGGCTGCTAATACCTGCCATCCAGGCTTACTGAGGGCAACACATGAGATCATGGGGAAGTGTTTTGCCAATGGAAATGTGACACACATAAGTTATGATCACAACCATTAGTATGAAAACATATGTGTGCCCTGCCCCATGCCAAGATGTGGGTGGGGAGGACAGAGCCTGGCAGCCTGGTCAGCATCTGTCGCAGCCACCCTGGATCCCTCTCCCGCCCTGTTGACCCTGGCCACACTCATGCCTGTGACCCTGGGGTCAACGCCTCTTCTTAATGCCTTTCCATTTCTCAGTTTGCTGACTGGGGTGATTTTCGGTGAGGTCCACATAAATACTTCAAAAATAATTCACGATGAAGAGGAACGCTTCTGGAATGGATGATGGCACCAGGAATTAAACGCTTTATAGGGCTGAGTGTAAATTATTTTAATGCATGTAATAGATCCGCCCAGGGAGACTTGAGCCCCTCTAGGTCATGCCTCTGTGCCCCCAGGGCCTGGGGGGTGTTGGGAGCAGGTGGCTGGGAGCCTGCTCCGCTGGGGCGTGAATCACTCTCCTCTCCAAAGACCAATTCCCCCAGCACTTAGGTCCTCCTAACCTGAGGAAAGAATGGAAGGTTTCCACGTCTGGCCAGGCAGAGACAGGAGCCAGGGGACAGATGGGGCAGTGTGAGAGCATTTGTTAGCAATGACGACGGCCTGACCTGCACCCTGCCTTCCATTCATTGTCTGCTCCTCTGGAGGGAGTGAGGAATGCTGCTATACGGCACCAGGCATTTAAAATATTTTGTCTTCCTTGAAATGTTGGGCGGCAGGACTAATGTTCCAGTTTGGGTATTCAACAAACAACATTTCACATTTACACTCATGGCGTGGGAGCGCAGGAAGAAATCTTATGGAACGTTGTGCCCAGCATACCCATTCAAGAGAAGAGAAGCTTGGGGTTGTGGGCCCCCAGACACAGAAAATAAATACCCGTGTGATGTATCTAAGGGCTATCCAAGTCATATTTATAGAGCGATATCTGAAGATTGTTGTTGTGGCTTTGTAATTACTGAAGAGGGTTGTAATCCCAGAAGAAAGAATTCATTGATTACAGGATGTGTAACCATGACCTCTCTGGTCAGGCAAAGCATGGTGACAGTGCTTTATGTCGACCAGTTGTCTCTTATCTGGAAAGAAGCTTTTATTCACTCAACATTAATGAGCATGCATTAGTTCCAGGGCATGTGCTGGGTTTTGGCCATACGACTCTGAGCCAGACATGAACTCTGCTCTCAGAAGACTGGCATCTGCTTGATGACCTTAGGAAGGACCCACACAAAGCCTCAGGTGATACACGCAGTGTACTCTACTGAGTTCTGGGGCAAGTGTCCTTCCACAGGGAGCTCCTTGATCCATCTGTATCTAGGATTCCACCCTCGTGATTGCATCACACACCAAAGTCAATGTGATTGAGCATAAGAGCAGTGGGAATAGATCTTAGAGAGAGCAACCATTTCCAGGGAAAGCATGGTGAGGTAAGGTGAATGGACGTTGAAGGAAAAAAAGGATCTGGATGTGAGGGGCAGAAGGAGGGTGGGGAAAGAGGTCCCAGGTGGGAGGGTCAATGTGCCTCAAAAGTTTCTGAAGGGGTTCTTCGGCCAGCAAGCAGACCAGGAGGGTCGAAGGCCAAAGATGAGATGAGTGGTTGCAAGGTGAGGCTTCCCTAAGTAGGTGCTCATAGAACAGCCCCAGTGTGTTTTCCCAGTATTTTTCATTGTCCTAAGATCAGGAGAGGACTGGCGGATTCTGTTACTGAAAGAAGTTAGGCTGGCTGGTAAGGAAGTAAATCATACTACACTCCAGGAGGACTTGCAAATGGGAGTGAAAATTGTAGCCCACAGACGGAGCCTTCTGAAGTGGTAGATGATTACTGTCCATCAATGTTATAAATCGAGTGTATTGTCCCCTTCGGTACACCTTCCCTGTCCACCTCTGGGACAATTAGTTTCTGTCCGTGCTCCCAAAACATATGGCTCTGGACCAGAGTTCGGGACTGACCACGGCGTGTCCTGGCAGGTTCTTTCTGTGTATCTCCGCCGCGGCTGCACTGGGTCATTTGAGGTCAGTAGCCCCGGGCTGGCTCGTTCCTGGATTCATTGTGACCCATAATGGAAGCCTCATGTATGCTTCCTGGTTCCACCCATATAAATAAACCAAGTTTAAAATATGGACTTCCTGAATTTTTGTTCAACATAACCACACCATCTCCCATTTTAAGTTTCTGGAAAGAAACCACTCAAACCATCAAAAATATAATTGGCCCTTAGATGGCAAGCTTGTTCAGAGCCAGAATGGTGCATCCCTCATAACATTAGCACAGCGCCTGGCGCCAGTGTGCATCCAGTCGATGTCTCCAGAATGAACACCATGGGGCCATAGCTCATAGTCAGTGCCCTGCTCCATGTCTCCTTCGCTCACCTCCAAATCCCTCTGCAGACGTGGCGGGCAGTTCCCAGCCACTGACAGCTTCTCGCATAAAGAACTATAGGGACATGCCCAGCTGTGGGAAGCCAGGAAGTCTCAGGATTTCATGTCCCCCCTCCCCCGCCCCGGGACAGCCCTCAATCGATGAAAGAAGCGAGCCGGTGAATAAATGCCCAGACACTGATGTCCTCCACAGTCCTCAAAGGGTCCTGGCAGGACTGAGTCCCAGGGGCCCATCAGGGCACCCAGTTCTGGCTTTTCTCCCATCCCTGCCTCCCCTCCCCTCCCCCCATCTGTGCTTCCTGGGGGTCACCTCCTACATGAACTACCTGCACTCACGTTCTTGTCTCTTACCAAGGGTCTGCTTTGGGGGGAGGGGGGAACCCAGACCAAGACTGGAGTTAATAAATACCTGAGTGAATGTTTCATGAACGAATGCGCATGGGAATGGGTGTGTGTGTGGAATGATGGAAAGTACAAGAGGGGTGTGAGAATGAGCTGTGCACATCCCACAGGCTTCCCTGGGCTGCCCTGAGGCCAGGCTGGCAGAGGGGAAGGCTGTGCGGAGTCTTCCTGCAGCACAGACTCAGGTAGAGAGGACCTTCTCTCTGCACCGTCATGGGTACCACGAGGCCTTTGTCCCAAAGGTGAGGCCATAGGCAGGGCCCAGCGCTCAGCTGGGTTCCCCGAGCACCCTTCTACCTGGAGTCCGAGGGAGGTCCAGCCATCAGTGATGACGGAGGGAGAGGGACAGGTATCTTCCACGTCATGACACCATGCGTGTTTAGAGCAGAGCCTTGCAAAAATAACACAGAGGCCCAGATAACTGAGACGGGAGAGGGGAATATGGAGAGCAGGGCCGAACGAGGAGAGGCTTCGGCGCCTCTTCCAGATGGCTCCTTCCCACCCCCCACCCATTTTGATACGAGGACAGGAACGCATCATGTACCTGAAGGCGGAAACAGAAGGCTCCACCAAAGATTGGACGGAGAAAGCCAGACGCTGTGGAACAGCCAGCCTTCTCCCGGGACCGGCTGTGAGCACTGCTAAGAATAGACCCGGGCCAGGACGGAGTCTCTCTCCGCAGGAGTCTTGGGAACATTCTAAACTCGTGCGGCAGAGCCCACTCTCCGCAGCCTGGCTGGGAGGGGGACTCAGAGTGTGCGGTCTCTACCTCTGCAGCTGCGTGCAGAGCAGTCCTTCCGGGAAGCAAATGGGTCATCATTCGCAGCAGCAAAATGGCTTTCCCTTCCTGTGGCGGGTTCAGTCACTTTGCATCCCCCCAGTGATTTCAGTCCCGTGTATGCCCTGGTGTCTACTGCATGTGTTGTCTGTGCCTGGCCCTGAAGGACACAGGAGGGAGAAGACGTCCCTGCACTTGGAGATGTGTGTGGAGTCTACTTGCAGACCCAAGACCATGGGATGGGGCAGGGAAGAGAACCCCAGGGAATGCAGCTCTTGTGGGGTGGGGGAGAGGCTGTGTCGGCCTACGGCGGGGGCTGGGTGGAGAACTAGGACCCAGATGGGGAGAAGCTGGGCTGCGGAGCCAGGGAGGAGAGAGCTGGGGGTCTTCGGGCTCCAGAGCTACCCAGGAGTCTGCCAGGCGGTGCCTATGACGCCAGCAGGGAAGCGCAGTCAGAGGCCACACAGCTGCACCAGGTGGGCAGGGACCGGCTGAGCAGAAGCAGGACAGGAAGGTGAGTGTGCTCTCCTGAGAAACCTGGCAATGGGCGATAAGGTCCGTGTCAGGGTCAGTGGGACTAAGGTCAGCCTGGCCTGCTGCTCGTGTTGGGGTGATCCGTGTCAGGGAAGCTGTCGGTTAAGAAGTGCATCCCCTACACCAAGTTGCCCAGGCTGATGCGAGCAAGACTGGCCTCCGGCTGACACACAACGGACACCAGTGCTCCCACCGCCCCGTCTCCGGAAACCTCCACCCACCTATTATGTTAACAAGTCAAATGCTCCTTAAAGAGTGGCTTCTTTAAGAAAATCCTGCAGTTTGAACAGGACCGGACCTGAGTGGTTTATTTCTTAGAGGGCGGTAATAAAGCCAGGGTTTGCTCATGGATGCGGGCAAGGCTCATGGTCCACAGAGAAACAGCACCATGGCTCTGGCCCCAGGAGCCCTGAAGGGGCAACACTGCGTGCAGGGTGGGCCTGAGGCTGGCTCTGTAGTCCCGCTGCCTGTGCCCGCATGCACCTGTTAGACTGGTGTTTGCTGAGCACCTACTGCCCCTGAGTCTCAGTGGACAAGGCATGCGCCGAGGAGCTGCTGTGTCTGCTGCCTTAGGTTTCCAGGGGACATCAGGTTGGGCACAGGAGTAAGGACACTGACCTTGTCCACTCATTCCTTAGTGCAGCCTTCAGACATGTTTCAAGAGCTTTCTCTGTAATAGGTATTTCCCAGTGCAGAAGCTGGGTCTCTGGGAGGAGATAAAGAAATAAATCAACGTTTTTAAGGAATGCCACCTTCAAAAAGCAAAGTACAGTGACTTTACTGTGATTTCCCCTGACGTAAGGCCTCAGGCTTTGTCTACCACCCTCTGGTAGAAGGGGCCAAGGAGAGGGTGGTGGGCAACCTCGCTCCTCACTCCACCCAGTGCCTTGTGGTTGGTGGGATTTAGGCCCTGTCATCCCCAGGGCGGCTGCGTGGATGTCAGCCTGACACACACCGTGAATGCCTCCTGGGCCCAATCAGCTTGTCCTTCCTCCCTGAATTCTGTTTGCTACTTCTGACCAGTGTGGGCCTCCTCTCCCCTACATCTCTTAGAAATCCAATTTTACAAGCTGTTGGTCTTGAGTGTGGACTGTTGCATTTTATTAATTTGAAAAAATATTATTTTTAATGACTCCTGTAGCCAAAGCTTCCTGCACCCCCAGCTGCCGCCCACGGGGAAGAGCCCTTTGTTTGGGCTCTTTTTGTCATCAGGGGTATGAACGGCCTGCTGTGGGCAGCGTGTGGCTGCAGAGCTTTGCGATTAAGCGTCCTGCCTTCTCCTCGGGCTGTCGCCGTGTGAAGGGAAGCAGCTTGGGGGCTTTTGTTTTTGTAATTTACTGGGCAGTTCCTAGCGTTCCCAGTGATGCCCAGAAGATTCTTGGTGGCCTACGTGGGACTGACCAGTTCTGCTCACTAACATACATGAGCAAGATAGAAACAAGCCCCATTTCTAGACTGTCTTATTCTTCCTTGTCGTAAATGAGGCCATTTT
The DNA here is from genome assembly GCF_008692635.1 of Crocuta crocuta. Lineage (NCBI taxonomy): Eukaryota > Metazoa > Chordata > Mammalia > Carnivora > Hyaenidae > Crocuta > Crocuta crocuta. The sequence goes on from NW_027528608.1 coordinate 1,557,002, forward strand.
GGCAGTGGGTGGTGCGTCTGGTCATGGTGAGCCCTCTAGAGGTGGTTCCTCCCTGCCCAAGGCAGCTGAACCCCTTCGTAGGTTCCTCTGAGCACTCAGCCCGGGTACCCAGCCCCTGCTCCCTCGGGTCCACCAGCTTGATCTCTTTGTGTGCCCCTAGTTCAGTGTCCCCAGGAAGCTCAGCTTTCTCTGCAGCATGCTTCAGGACTCAGTTTAGATCCTTTGTCCCCTGGAAGGCCTCTCCAGCTCCTGCAAGCCTCAGTGGTCCCTGCTCTTTTGAGCTCCTCTGGTCTTTCTGATCCGAGCCACGTGGCTTGACGACACATTAGCCTAGGCTCCCTCCACTGAAAGGACCAGGAACCAGGCTCTTGAATCACTCTTCCTGTGCCCCCTGGAGGTTCCCAGAACAGGAGGGGAGATCACCAAGTGCTTGCCGTGAGGCTGACCGAGTGATCCAACGATGGCTGGCTCGACCTGTGGTCTGTGTCGTGGGGTGGATAGGTAGCTCTTTGGGAGTTTCTAAGAACAGAAAGGGCAGAAGGATGAAGCTGCAAACAACAGGGAAACGGATCTTCCTACAGGTCTCTGGCTTTGCAGGTGGGATCCCTCACTTACAATCCCAGAACTGCAGACCTGGTGACATGGGGCAGTAAGCCCCCAACCTGCCCCCCACCCATCCATCAGCATGGTTTAGAGAACCCTCTTGCCACTAATAGGTCATCATTTAACTGATGGCTGCTTTCTCTACCAGGGCCCTTAGCATCTCAAATAGCCTTGTATGAGCCTAAGCAAAAAATGCCTGATGCTTATTTTTGCATATTGGCTTACAGGGCCGGCTGGTTTAGGGCCATATTATGATTCTAATGACCCCTTCTGAGGACACTGCCATTAAACAAAATATGTTATTTAAAACAGAAATAACAATGGCACAATCTGTTAACTTGCTTATCTGTGTTAGACAATGGTCAGTGGTAAGGACATGCGGGTAGAGTGCCTGCCGCCTCCTTTCCTTATGTTGGCTTCTCTTCTCTACTGGGTGGGAGTTCTCCTTGAGTCTCGCTCTGTGTGAATCTGCGTGGAACCATGGAAGCAGCTCAGATTCTTTGGTTGGTCTGACCCAGATTTGAATCCCAGCTGTGCCTTCTAATGAGCGTGTGACCTTGGGCAGGTTACGTGTGCTCATCTCTGCAGGTCTGTGGTAAGAGCCACGCGCCACGTGCCGGCCACTCTTATGGCGGATGACGATAATGCGCGTGCCTGTGCGGGTGAGCAGCGGTAATGGATGGACTCAGCCTTTCGGTTCACTGCAGTATTCCCCTAAAGTAGATCATTATTCTGTATGGAATAAATAGTGTTATCGGGCTGATATGCTTAAGGCTAATGAGCCCATGTCTAGCATCTGAGAAGCCAGATAACAAGACATGTTTTTCTCCATTGGCTTCTATTGATGTATTAATTAATGAAATCCAAGATTCCCCTTTGAGCTGGAGTAGTGTTTAAATCACTCCTGAGCTGTACGTAGCACATCTTCTCTCTTGCTCCCAGGTGCTGCAGAAGGCTGGGCAAGGGCAGCCCGGTCTTCCCCTCTGGCCCTGCTCTGGTGCGAGTGGGAGCAGGTATCCAGCTTTCGTCAGTCATGAAGGGAAGCCTGGAGGGCCGTGGGTCCAGACTCAGCGTCTGCTTCAGCCTACTTCCTTTGGCATTTCTGCGCCTTCGAAAGTGCCCCAAGATCTGACCTCTCAACTCACTGTCCTGATATTGACTGAAAACCCTGCCCCTGAATGAGGTTGTGTGAATCCTGGGCAAGGCTGTCCCCACACTTTTGGCTGGTTTGTTTTCAGGGATCATCTACTATTGCAAGTGACAGCATGGTAAATGTCACAGTGTTGGCATCAGACATGTTTGGGTGGAAGCCTGACTCTGGCACTTAGTATCTGCACAAACTTAGTCAAGTTGTTGGAAGTCTGTGAGCCTCAATTTCCTGGTCTGCGAAATGGAAATGAGAAGGAGGAGGAAGAGGGGGTAGGAGGAGGAGGGGGGGAAGGAGAGGAGGGACAATGTGTATCCCAAAGGCTTCTTTGTGAAGATTGCATGACCTGGCGTGAGCGACAAAGTTCCTGAGAGTCTGCCTAAAGCGCATAATTAAGGGTGACAGGGATGGTGATTATTTGTAAGAGCAATAGTGTAGCTTATTAAATATGGAATGAGGGAAATAAGATTGGTGGAAAAATAGTTCTTAGAAAAGTGGAATCACATTATATTTCATGCCTTCTAGTAACTTTAGCTTCTCTAAAAATCTGTCAAGAACATACCTTAAGAAACCTGCTTCCTGAAAGTCCGTGTGTGATTAGCACTTTATTTTCCATACAAAGGAGAAGGGCATTTGAAAAAACCAAAGTTGTTTTCATAAGTGGCTTACACTTCTTTCAACATCCCTGCTAGAATATTCATTTGCATCTCAGCTCCCAAAGTAACTATGTACTCTGTAACCCATAGTTAAGCATGTGTTCCCTGTAGCTCACTCTGTATGCCTTAGCCCCCCCACCCAGTTGAGCATGTGCCCCTGCACACCACGAACCCAGTCCAACCTATCATCAAAGGAAAGTTCTTTGCAGTCTGCTCTCACACACATGAAAATTCCCCAGACTGCAGCTGTGACCTCCCAGCCTGAAGGAGCAAGGAAGTCCTAGAACATTCCATATTCCAGCCGCCTTTCTCACTCCTGGGGCCTCTGGGAGCAGGGTCTCAGGGGAGCACAGTAAGGTGTCCTACATCTCATTGGTCTGTAATCGCAAGGCAGTGACAGGTAGCACTGTGGTAGGAAGTGTGCACTGCAGGCCCCGGGGCTCTCCATGGTGAACCTTGCATGTGTCCCCCAATTCCTCGACTGATGCTGGACAGAGGGCACCGCGTGGCCTCCTCTGGCTTCCCTCACGTGCTTCCGGGACACGGTGGTGACCAACACCTGTCAGTGTTCACCCACCACAGTCCCGCAATCTTTTTTTACTTTGCATTCTGTATCCTTATACCTAATGTTTTGTAACTCAGATTCTACTCTATTTAGAATCAATAACCACTTAGAATTAAAATTCGAGCCGAACTATAAACCATAAAAGCCCCTGATTATTTCATTAGTAATTTGCTAATTGGCATTAGATATTTAATTACACATTCCAAATATTTGATGAATTATTTCAACTCCACGTAGAAAGCTGGTGATGGGGACGATGTCTTTTAGAGGGATAACTGCAGGAGGTGTGAGTGTCTGTATGTGCCTGAAGCCCGAACAACTCATCTGAGGACTTCCTATTCCTCTGAAGGAGCCCACCCAGAGGGTCAGTAAGTCTTCCCTGGCATCCAGCGGCCCAAGCCTGTGCTCCCCCAGGCTGTCCTCATCAGCACTATCTGTTCACCCTTTCCTTGTACAGACATTATCTTTTCTGAGATATCTTCCCACAAGATCCCCCCATCCCTTCGTACCCTTCTGAGGGACTGCTTTTTGATGTGGACAAGAAGGAGCCCACTTCTTACCCCTCAGCCCCCCTCTCACCCTGTCCTCCCGGGTCCTCCCGCAGCCGGCCCTGTCTGCATTGGACACCAGATGGCCCCCACAACCTTCTTAGAATGGATTTGCATTACATTCCACTCCGTCTCTGGCTCCCTCCCTTAAGGTGTGGGAGTGCTGTTTCTCTAGAAGAAGAAGAAGAAGAAAAAAAAAAGATAATTTCAGTACATGAAAAAAATGCACAAATGTTCATTTCTGTTTCTTCTGGGATTCTTCTGACGATAAGTGGGCACTGAATTCATGCAGCCCCAAAAGTGTGTCCTGCTCCTATGCTGTGCCTGGGACCCCCCGTATACTGGGCACCAGCCTTATGGACCTGAGTCTCCATGGGATGATTCATAAGTGAAGTAGGAAGATACCTATTTATAAAGCTAGGTGTTTGTTCTCAATCTGCCTAGCCCTCTGCAGACATTGGCTTGTCTGTCATGTGGATAGACTGACAGCTGAACTGGACCTAAAAAGCAAAATAGCACAGCCACTCCCACACTGCGCTTATCCCATACTAGACCAAGCGGAGAGCAAAATATACTTTTCACGATCGCACGTCGAATCCTCTATTATTCTCGTAACAGATTGTGGCAGGCCATATGTGGCACTTCCAGTGACCATTGCAGAGAAACCCAATGAGGATGAACAGACAGTCTAGGAGAGAAAGCTGCATCCCACCCACAAACCTGCAATACAGATTAGAGGGAAGGAGAGAGCTCTTAAAGGGCCAGTGGTGCCCAACTGGTGCCTGTGGAGGAAATGCAAGCACCGTGCCCACCACCTCCTCCAAACATTTCTCACCTGAACGAAGGTATGTCATCAGGATTAAATTAAGAACTCCAATAGCTTTTACTTGGAAGATGCAAATGCCCGCTTCCTCCCAGGCAAACTTGCTTCAAATTAAGTGTGGTCATTTCGGGATGTCTGTGCAGGGAGGCACAACTGAAGCTTGAAGACCCCTTCTGTGTCTGGCCTCGATCACTCTCAGGAGGAAGTAGAAGGAATAAAGAGAATCAGGTCTGGGCACTTGCCCCAGCTCCGCTCCTAATTGGATCTTGATGCCATCACTTAACTTCTCAGGTGGCTCAGTTATAAAATCATAAAATAGGGACAGTGTTCCCTGTCCAGCTCCTCCAAAGAGGGGATGGAGCCGCTTGAGATGAGGTCTTGGAAAAGTCACAAGCACCAATCCCAGAAAGGGCAGGGAGGTGGCGGGGGCGGCGGATGTTGGCTCACTGGGTCATTAGCTTTCCCACTCCTTATCTGGCTGCTGAGCTTTAAAATTTATCTGTATTTTAACCAGCTTGTATAAATAGATACACCAATTTTTATGAGAAGCCGCCTCAGATCCCTTTGGGAATAGAGTGGGTATAAAATAAAAACCAATAAAGTGATTTTTCAATAGAAATCTAGCTGCAGTGATCAACACAAAGGAGCTCTTTTGCTCCTCTCTGGACCTGGAGCCACATTGAAACAGTGATGCTTCCAAAAGCATGATGTTTGTCCTGTCTCTGAAACTCCTGGATGAGTGTCATGGAGGAGAGGCTGTGAGTCTGCTGCATACATCAACCTTCAGGCATGTTCCGCACAGGGCTGAATCCAAGCCTCAAACCCCGGTGTCAATCCTGACCTGGCCTCCATCCACATAACAGCCCCGGGGCCCCCCAGAGCATCCTCACCCTGACTCTGACCGTGCCGGCCCCTCTTTCTGGGCTGCTCTAGCATTTCCAGTACTTCTCAGAGCCTTGGAAGAACCAGCTCTCAAGATCGTTGAATAAAAGAGAAATATCCCATAGTTTACTTGGAAATAAAGAACGGTCTCTAGAAAGAACTTTATCATCCAGGTAAATCTCAAAGTCAAGGTGTGACAGGTCTGATGAACTGATTAAGCTGGTTCATTTTGACTGGATTGCTTCCTTCTGCTTTCAATCCTATAAGATCTTGAAGACCAACAAGATGGCAGTCTCCTACAGGGAGCCTTTCTGGATGGCAGCCAGAATGCACTCCGGGGTCTCTGTCACTTCCCTCTTGGACATTTATCCCCTCTCTTGGGCAATGTCAGCTGCGTATATGCTCTTTCCTTCCAACGGACTGGTAACACATACCTGAACAACCTTCCCCTGTGTTTGCCCCACAGCCTGAGCCCTGGCACAGAGGAGGTGTTTGATAACTACTTTGGTTTTGAGTGAGTTGATGGATGAAATCAACTGCAGATACTGTTTTTGAGAGCTGGAAAAGAAGAGCCCCTTGTATTCTGGTATGCCACTGACTGCCCTTAAAGAGAGCACAGTGAGGCTGGTTCCACACATGCTCAATGTCAAGGCTTTTGCCTCTGGACCAAGACGGTGAGTGGAAGAAAGTAGCAGGAGGAGAGGTTGGGGAAAAGGCATTGCTGGAAACGGCAGAGCAAACAGTCCCTCTCTCCTGATGATGACAGCAGCTGTGGCCCTTGGAGCTGGTTTTCCATTTGGACAAGGTCAGAACAATGGTAGCTGGGGACACTGAGGTATGCCAAGAGTGGCCACCATGGGCCAAACTCTTTCCATGCAGTGTTCCAACTGTGTATCCTTATCTTTAGGGCCTTTGGACTTTTGAAGTGCCTTTCTGCCCTAGAGACCAGCCCCTTGGTGTTGGGAGCTTAGGGGAGTGGGTAGAGGAGAAGTTGGGACATCAGGTAGGGGTGGAGGGGAGCCCAGAAAAGGAGGTGAATCTCCAGAGGGGAAGTTTCCTGGGTTTCAATTAAAAAATGCCTGATTCCAGATCAGCTAGTGTGTAGGGACCACGGCCAACTATTCTGTCCCCAACTTGTAGATATGTGCAACGTCACTGTGTCTAAGGCATAGTAACAGACAAAAGTGTGTCATGTTTCCCGGGTCCTGTGAACACACACACACACACACACACACACTCACATTCACACTCATACTCACACACATACCCCAAGGTTTAGAGAAGATGAAAAGCAATGACGTGACCTGGTCCCTTGAAATACCCACCCTCCTGCATACATGTGCTGCTGAATAGTATGTGGTCAGAAGGTCAGCAAAAATGTGGCATTGTCTCTGTGCTCCTGAACTTGACAGCCTGGTGGGAAAGATATACATCAATCAAATAATCAAACACACACTAATCACCAACAAAGTAACCACCTTTGCAAGGAAGGAAAGAAAAGATACTTAGTTGAAGAGAACAGATAGTATGATGTCACCTGACCCAGTTTCAGGGAGGACGGAGGTCAGTGTAAGCCCCACCAACCACACTTCCATATAATAGAGGAAAATCGTTTAGATGTAGACGTGACTGAGGTCATTTTTGCCTTCTAAAGATAGGTGTCTATAGGGGTAGATGACATGATCCAAATCAGCGGGGAAATAACTGTGCTTTGTTCCAGAGGCTAAAATTTGGAGAAGGTGGCCTGGTGACCAGTGCAGCTACTGAATTTAAGAATAAGCCCACACACTTGCAAATGGTGGGCAGTGGGGGTGGGGAGCGCTACGGAGTCTGGGGTCAGAGGGAGAGGCAGCTGACCTGCTTGGTGTAACAAAGTGCTAGGATTTATTTGTTTAAGTTGCTGGAGCATCAATAAAATAAGGAGAGAGAGGCATCCTGGTGCTAAGAGAAAATGCGAAGTCCAAGTTTGTGGAAAGGAAGAGAAAAATCTATTACTAAATTATATTATGTATATGTTGTATTATATTTTACACTATATTACCACCCCCCACCCTCAAGCTTGTCAATCCTGCCTCGATAGTGAAGCCCTCTGCCCCAGCATCCTCCAGTAAGTGATGCTCTGCGTGGAGGTGAAAGGGAATTTCAGAGAAACAGGGTTTGGCTGACTGTAAAAGTCAGATGGAAATAAAGAGACACCAGAAGCTCCTAAATGTGGCTGAAGCCAGAAGTCCTGAGCCCTAACGCTCCTCTGGAAAGATTCTGGACCTGCCCCAAGTCACGAGGCTGGGGCTGGGGCTGATGTTAACTTGACATCTGGATTACATTAAGGGTGAGAAGTGGGGACAGAGGACCTTTTTAGTTGTGTTATATGGTCCTAACACTACTACCATGAAGGTTTTAGAATCTGAACGCCAGCTAAATTTTACAGAGGAAAGAAAAAATTAAAATTCTAGGATTGTTTTAAACAAAAACCTTTCATTAAATCTGAGTAGGTTCCACAACTGGCGCTAATGGCTACGAAGTGTGGACAAGTGGGTGTCCTGCTGACCCTGCTTTCCTGAAGCACCGGCGACCATTTGTGACAAGCGTGGAACTGCTGGTGTCCCCAGGGTGGGGCTGGGATCCTTGAAAGCTGCTTGTCTTAAAAGGTTCTAAAACTGGTGCCCCACGGTGTCTGTGCGCAGACCTCATGCTCAGCAAATCCTTTGTGCACAGACTGAGCAAGCTAAGGTCTGTCTGCTCCTTATCTGAATTTCTCTTTCCAAACTGTTTAAGAGCAGGTTAACAAAGGCTGATGTAGCTGGAATTCTGCTGCCCCCAAATCAATTTGGCGGACCCAGCATGGGCCAGGGTGGGGACTGTATGTCAACTCGGCCCCTTCAGGCTGGCTGTTGCCTCTATTGACCCCAAGGAGTCCAGAGACAAAGTCTGCCCTTGAGAACCGGAAGAATCATTCGGTAGGAGGCTTACCCAGCGGCACCCGACAGTGGCACCCTTCCCCTGATGGGCTGGTAACTCTTTCTCCTGTGCATTGTGGCTGCAGCCTCAGCCTCTGCCCATTAGATGCAGGTGGTACCCCCAGTTGTGACAATCAAACATGTCTCCAGACATTGTCAGAAATCCCCTGGAGGGGAGGCGGTGGTGGGGGGAAGTATGGCCCCTGGTTGAGGATCATGGCTCTGCCAGAGGCAACTCACGAGAATCTACCCTCAAGGAGCTTAACGTCCAGGATGGATGGCAAACAAGAAGCCAAGAGCAGAGGTCACCAAGTCCTAGAAACCAGGAAAGAGAAAAGCCTGCATCCGTGGCCTTCAGTACTTCTCCACATGATTTCCATTCTGGCAAGTCTTTTCTGCTTTCTCCTTAACGAAGGACTATATTTCTGAGATCCCAGGTGACACATTCGACTCATTAAGGCTTCTTAATTCCCCCATGAATTATTGCTGGAAGGGTCTGAAGGCCCAGGATCCTGCCTTCTTACACCGGTAGTTATGAGCGGTAACTATGGCCTTTATTACAACATTCAGCACCAGCCATTAAATTCGAGGCATGAAAATGATTATTTCACCCCCAAATCTACTCAGCACTGGAACATTTCCATGCATGTTCTCATGTCAGCCCGAGCCGGGGGACCGCTCAGGACACAGGCTCTCGCAAACGCCCCGGCCTCTCCGTGGCCACCCCGGATTTGCTGGGGCTGCACGTCAGTCACTCCTCATTCCTGGCCATACAGTTCAATTTCTAAGTTTGCTTGGGTGCCAGAATTAGGTAGTGTTTTAATAAATAAAGCGAAAGCTAATGCTGTCACTCTCTGCCATCTCACCAAAGGCTCTTTCTTTTCCCTACAGAAACGCAGTAGGGCTAAAACCTTCCTTGTTTAGCTTGGGGCTAAACACACCCAACGCGAAGCAGAAAAATCATCTAATTTTTTCAATGAAAGCCTGTGCCAGTCAAAGACATTCTTACCTCCTCACACTTAAGAGGCATCAAAAATGTACAAATATTGGAATCCTCAGCCTCGACAGGCAAGTTACCGCGTACACAGTTATTAAAGGGAACCAACTTAAGGGAGAGCGGGAAGAATACCTTTGAAATATCAATGAAACAATGGACGCTGCTTCACGTCTGTGTTTTGGATTTCCCCGATAATGAGGAAATGGTCCTGGTTTTCACCAGGAGAAGTTCTTAAAGGTTTGAGAGTCTGAATAGTAATGCTGCTCAGTTGTGCGGAGTATAAATAACTTTTGTCAGATCTGGTGGCTTCCATTTTGAGCCCCCAGTGGAAAACGTGAAGAGCCAGTGGCAAATGTCCAGGGAGCCCAGTACTGTGGGGGCTGGTCTACAAGGAAGGGAAGAAAGAGGCATCCTGGTTGCCAAATCTTCCTCTCCCATGAAAGAGTTAACAGAAAGAAATAAAATCAGATATGTGTAGCCTCCAGACGTCCATTAAAGTGCAGAATGCTGCTTTCTATCACAGATTATATGCCAGATGTTCAAACTATCTCTAATCATTGCAGATGTAATGGGGTAGAATGTTGCAGTTTGTGAGTTTACTGGCATTAATCCTATATACTGCACAAGGGAAAAGATTTTAAATATATAATTATATCTCATTAATACTCAGGTTTTATTTCCTTTCAATGGAACAGGACTTATTAAAGCAACCATTTACCGCATGTTTTCTTTCAGTATTTGGCTCCAGCATAATCCTGTGTGCATTCGACGTGTAAATATGTACTAACCTGGCTGCAGAAAAACACCCAGGAATGGTTAGGAGGCCGCCGCTACCAAAATTCACTTTTATATGCATGAGATGTTTTTATATTGTAAATTGATAAGAGGGACTTAACCGCATACTTTCTGAGTTGCTACTCGGGTTTTCTTCACGCCGGAAATATTTGTATTTCTTAATTTGAAAGGAAATTGCCTGTGCTCTGGCTTTTTATTGCATGTTGGGAGAAGGAGCGCCCTGGGCTCCAGAGGGGGCCCGTGTGGATGCAGGTGAGAGCAGAGACCCTGCTCGGAGACCATGTTCTCCTAGGCCCTCATGGGATTCCTTACTTTCCTCCCCACTCCAGATAATTGCCATGGTTAGAAGGTACCCCAAGGGGGATCCGGAGTGGGGAATAAGGAACTTCCCTCCTGAGTACCCACAGCCCTTCTCCCCCCTAGAAAACAGCAGCCTTTTCACTAATTAACTAAACTGGCTTGTAATGATGAGCAGTGGTGTCAGGCCATCTACTGGCCTGGTCAGTCAGTGACTGTCCTTTCCAGCCTTCTTCCCCTCAACTGAGGACCCCCTGCTCCGAGGGTCAGGTTCCTTCAGCCCTGTGCAGGCTGGTCCCATGGGTGAATGGAGGCACACACTTCAAGCTGGGAAATGCTGGGGGATTGGATTTTCAAAAACTCTGCTTTTTTCTCCGGACTAACTCTTAATTCTAATACAGTGACATATTGGATTATTCTGGCGATGGACGCCTGGATGGCAGGGACTGTGTCCATCATGGTCCCCTGCGCCAGGTACATTGCCTGACCCATAATGGGCTCTTCCTATCTCTTCCTTAAGTGAGAGAATAAAAGAATAACTTGATGGAGAGGGACGGCCTTTGGGGAAGAGCTGGGTGGGGCTGACAATTGAAGACGACGTCCCCAGCCATCATGGTTGGTGTGGAAGAGAGTTTGATGGATTCTGCAGTAATGAGATTGACGAGACAGATGGTCGCTGCCAGGCACTCGGCACAGGCCGGGGTGATAGAGAGGCGGCGGCTTTGTCAGAGCCGAGCGGGAGTCTGGGAAGCTCGGCTGTGGTTTTAGTGCCTTCGGGGCGAGACGATCATCGGGTGGATGGTCGGCGCTGTGCCAGCCTGGAACAGAGCGGCCGGGTGAGCAAAGCCGAAGATGCCAGTGATGGCTGGAAACACCCGGAGGCTCCGGAAAGCCTCAAGGGGGTGTTGTGGGGGCAAAGGGGGTACAGAGTGCAATCAACAGGATGAGGAGATTGGGAGGCAAGGAGGGGCAGGGGTCTGTGGGTGAGGAAGGTATGGGTCCGAGGGTATCTCTGAAATGAGTCCAGCCCGGCAAACTCTACCTATTTCTGATTTTGTTTTCTTGTTTCATTCATTCATTCATTCATTCATTCATTCATTCATTCAATACTGAAGTTATTTCTGGATACTGCTGATTGGATATACACTCTCAGTCTCTCTCTCCTCCTCTCCTTCCCATGCCTGGTGGGACATGAAGACCAATAGAGAAAAACAAAACAAAACAAACAAAAGAGAACCCTAAGTGTTTGCCTCCTGAGAAACAGAGGTGGAGGGAGCAGATCCAGAGTGTGATGTGGAGGGAAATGTCCACATTAGAACTCTGTTAAAGGAGGCAGCGGGGGCAGAGAGGGGACCGGTATTTCTTCTTGTTTCCTGTTTGCAGTCCTGAGGAAGCCAGAACTCAGAGGCCAGAGAAGCGGGCTGGGGAGAGCTGGGGGCTAGAGCAGGTGCGTCAGGGAGGGAGGGGCAGGCGTCACAGGGGAGCAAGAGAGTGTGAGCAGGACAGGCCACTGCCTATTGGGAAGTCCCCCAGGGTGCTACTGTCTGCCCCCAGGGCCAGTGGCCAGCCATCCCCACACAGGACTCTGAGTCCAGACTGGCTTTTCAGAATTGCCCAGGGTTAGAACGAAAGGGCAGAACCTTTACAGTCCTTTGACAACAGTCACTAGATGTGGTTATGACACTGGTTGGGGTGGTCCTCTGCCGCCAAGACTATTACGGAAGGAACCGACAGCTGGAGGCTGTACACTGACCTCCCAGAAGCTGGGGCAGCAGGCCTTTCCTTGCAAGGGGGTCTGGGCAGTGAGTCATCTTCCCTGCACTGTTTACCCCCAGGCTGTTCAGACTCCCTTCTCCAGATAGGTTCAGCAAGTATCTTCGATAGGATTCCTCTGTGTCTTTCTTCCTGAGGAAAGTTTAGAAGAGGAAGTTTAATGAGATGGACTACAGCCCCCACTGCAGCAGCCCGTCTTCACCTCCCCGCTGATACCCCTCATCTACCTCACCGTTCTCTATCCCCTGTGCTCCTCTGAATGGCTAATTTGGAGACCGTTATCTGAACCCTCCCCCTTAAAGGTCTGAAGGTTTGAGTTTCCCGTCACTGTGTGTTTCTCAGACTGGGGGGTCACTGCATTTGTCCCTTTACCACCATAATTGGGTAAGAAAATGCCAAGAGTATCCAGTTGCAACTAGTGATGGAGTGGGGCTCTCTCTGTGTCTTCTGCTGCCCCCATGGGAACCAGGATCATTAAAGCTTCAGAGCCTAGAATTGCATCGTTCAGGAAGCATCATGGGTCACTGGGGGTGATGTTAAGTAGGGTCACACCTACTGCACCTCTTGGGTCTCTGGACCCGTGTATATTTCATGTTGGGTACACAGTTTTGTGTATAAGTCTTTGATTCAAAGGGTATACCACATCCAATTGGGTGGCTCTTCATCCCAGTAAAGTATCACCTTCAAGACGGCACTTTGGCGATGCCTTCAGTAGGTTGCTCCTGCCTTCTTACACACTGGAGACTTGCAGGTGATACAGTATGTGATACCCTAGAGGACCCATGCTCAGGAGCCCACTACCACACCTCCTTTGTCATAAAGTTGGCCCCCTGGTCTGAGGAGCTGTAGTGTGGATCCCATCCTGGGACCTCTGACCCTCTGCATACCCCTCGGTGGTGAGGTGACTCAGGCTCTGTGGGCAGAAAAGGCAGATCAAAACCCAAGGTTCATGTTTATTCATGTCAGAAGGCATCACTGGACTCTCCAGGGCAGATGTGGGCTAATGTAGTCAATTGCCACCCTCTAGCTGGGTCAGCATTTGTCTTTATTGCTGTCACTGTCAGTCATGTTGAACATTTGGCAGCGGCAGCAGCTTTGGTAGATGGAAGCCTGTGCGGCAACTTCCGCCAGGCCCAAGCTGTTCATCCGGCCCTCAGCACAGCACCGGGGGAGCTGAAGAGAGGCTGGCTGATGTCGGGTGGCTATGCCGTTTTGTCTCGTTGGCCATTCAGTATCCCTTCCATGGTGAACATCTCTAATTGAACTATTGGGTACCTGGCCCTGGCCAGGTAATTAGGGTAATTAGGGTGGGGGAATATTGGCCCAAGATGTTAAAAGACTTACTAGAGCCTAATAAAGGAGGTGGTTGGGGGTACAGGCTTTGGATTGGTTTCTTTGTATATGAAAACCATGCTCACAGGGCAATAGTTTGCTGTCTAGGAATTAACAGCCCCAGGTAGGGGTAGTCTCTCTACGTCAGCAAGAGCAAACCTCCCATCTTGTGATGTCAAAGCATAATAAAATACAGAAAAATAATGAAAAATATATTAATGCACTAATTTTCCTTGCTCCGGATCCCTGACCACCTAGCCTGGCTATTTGCCACTGCCCATGACCCCATATGTATTCTAACACTGGGCTACTTCTTTGTCCATGCAAAATGGATGACTAGGGAGGCATTGCCTAAATTCTGACCATTGAAAGGATTTTCCCTCACCGCTGTCTTTCAAAGTCATTCTTGAATAGGGCTATAGTACAGCTGCTATCCATTTTCATCTTTAATCCAGGTACTGAGCTGAACCATCTGTGAACGAAGCCTGGGCTTTTTCTTCCTCTGTCAGCTGGCCATAAGGGATCTCCTGAAGTCATGGGGGAGCTCAGAGAGAGAACGAGAGCAGTGAGTGACATGGAGGCCAATGCTACCTGCTCGTGCAACTTGCTTGTGACCTCTGGCCCTGCTGTGCTTGGTTTTGGATCAACCACTTCTCTCCCCAAAGGAATATGTCTAGGCAGTAAATTGTGACAGAGCGCCATCACTTGGGGCCTCATGGTCAGGGACACCATCTTTATCAGGACCCAGTAGTTATACTGGGAAGCGTTTTCCAAAAGGCATACTCTATAATGTAGATAGTATAGTCTCGATCCAAAACTTTAGGGATCTACCTTGCGATGGGCTACTCTGGTAATTAAGTGGGGATGTGATGGGAGCTACTGCCCATGCATCTCTTAGGTTTTTAAAAGAAGCGCTAATGTCTGTCACCTCCCTGGGACACAATGCTACTGTCGATTGTGGGGGGTGGAGGGGCACAGGGGGCATGCAGTTACAGAGGCTTGCACTTGGCCATCCCCATTAGGATAGCTCTTACTTCACGGGCAAGTGATTTAGTGTGTCATTTCCCAGGATAGCTACCTGGCACCCATTAGAGGATTGGGGAAATTACCACCATAGAGTCTGTGAATCCACTGGCGCCAATGTGAGGTAGACTTTGGCCAGGACACCACTGACTACATGTTTCTCCTATCTCTCTCTACCAGGGGACTATAAGCATTCCTTGGGCCTCCAGGTATCCATGTCAACTCAAATCTTGAGCGCAACAGTCTGCTGAATGTTGGGCTATTTCTCTTTCTCCAGAGCACAGTGCAGTTCCCTCAGGGGAAGGACTGGAGGAATTAGTCCTGCATATACTTGCTATGGTATTGCAGGATACTCCCTTGTGGGGACAAGGCTTTGTCTTCATTCAGTGCATTCCAGGGCTGAGGATTGGACAAGGAGACATGGCTTTTTACTGAGGAAACTGCCCTCCTTCTTTTTATCATTGGTCTTTGATTTCTTTTGATGCTACAAATTGAGTGGTGTCCTGGTTGGTTGCTCTTCTATTTTGCCCCCAGGGACACTGTGTTCTATTAACCATCTCTGCAGCTCAGCAGATCAGTGGCCTTCTGACCTTGCCACTTACTACAATAATTATGTCCTCTTGGCTTTTGACAACGAAGTGTCACATTGTTATCCTTCCTCTATTGTTTAAGTGTTCTATTGTCCCCATTGCTCAGTTCTGTAACAGCCTCCTCTGCCACTAGCTGTGGTCTAAAGGAGAGTTACCATTGAACTTCATACTATGCACTCCATAGGCCTCTGGTGAATGGTGTTTTATCCAGACTGGAGAATCATCTGGGTTTTTGGCCTTACACAATATATCCGTTCTGGTATGCCTGCTTCTGAGATCTCTTCTATTCTTTCTTCCACTATCTGCCATGGCAATTTTGCCATTTAAGCCACATTTAGTGTTGGTCTTTGATTCTTTCATACTCCTAGGAGACATCTTAGTAGCAAATTTCTCCATCTCCAGGGATCTCACCAAGGTTTTGAATCCTGTGTTCTGAAAGAGTGCTCCCAAATTGACAAATTGTGTCCAATTCAACCTCTTGCTTTGGTTTTCTTTTGCTCAAGCACTATCAGTTTCCAACATCATGTGTAATCTCCTGGCTCCAGAAAATACATGTTGGATAGGTCTTGCATTTTAGGCTAAGATATTTTGCCTTTATCGAACCCAGTATGACCCCAGCTGGGCTTTGCTGTGATTTAATCTTAGTGTAGGAGTGTGGGAAGTAGAGACCAATGTTGAGGGACGTGTATCTCATGACCTAGGAAAGAACTTGGCAATGCCTGTAAGCAAGGGGAGGGGTTATCTCTTTAACAGGGAGTGATGGGTCACTTCTGCAGGTTCAGAGAGTTCTGGGCAATCTGGAGATAGAAGGTGACTTCTCCAGACGTTCTTCTGATGTCCCCATCCCAGCATCAAGGTCCATTTTTTCCCCAAGTGGGCTCTAACCTTGGCATGGGAGAGCTGCCAGATTGGGGATTGGAGGGCTAACCTTCTGTGGGGATCAGCTATACTAACAGCTCCATCTAAGGCCTGGTCTTCAGCTTCTCCACCCTCCCGCTGTAAGGGATGGGCCTTTGTGTATGTTTCCAAAGAGGCCTAGTGGCTTCACCATAGCTTTCAAGGGTGGATTAATTGCTCTTATCTTTTCCTTATATTTTTTCCAGGTGAGAATCCAATGTAACTGAATTCCATTGCGCTTTTGGTTATTATGTCCCTCAGATTTTTCAACTACCAGATATCAAACAAATGCACTCCCTTACATAGGCATATCATCTGCATTCAGTGCCTCTGAGACTTTTTACAGTTGGGCCAACACCTACCATGAGTGATAAGGTCTTTGCTGCCAGTGGAGCAGAGATTGCCATACCCAACTTCAAAATCCTACCTCTGCACCTTCTCTCTCTTGGATTACTCTTGTTTCCACTTGGCACAGGCTGGATTTTCTGGGAAGCAGACACTAAGGGGAAGTTTAGTGTGCCTGATGTTGATGAAAGGGGGCACTTGATTTCAACACCTATACGAGGGAGGGACAGAGGGACAGAGAGAGGGAAGTATACTTAAGCAGCAGGAGAAGTCAGGCTACAATGCAGACTCAGTGACAGCACATGGGGACCTTTGGAGCATGAAGAGGCCTTACGTGTTGAGCTGAGATGGCCAGGTCTTCTTACCCCTATGGTCATCGGTCACTGAACAAGGGATACCTCGGAAGGGACACGACCTTGGAGGAGGTGGCACTCTGCGCCTGAGGCAATTCCAGAAGGAGCTCGTAGATGAAGGTCATCTGCTGACTATATTCCCTGCATCTTGGACCACAAATATGGAGATCTTGTCATATCATGGTGTCCCCCACAAAATGGGCTTTGATTGCTCTTATTGCTATGATTCTTCCTCTGTCCCAGACCCTGACATACCTAGTACATAGCAGGCACATGCTCAATAATGAATATTGCCAAAGAAATGGGACTAAACAAAATGTTTCTGGAGCAGAATTTACATAAACTGGTTCTGCTGAACAAGAGTCGGGGCTCATGAAATGTGGAGGAGGCTGGCAGAACAGAGGATTCAGGGGATGCCAAGTCAGGCATCTCTGGGGCTCCTGTTTGGCATGTCCTTTCTGGGTGATGTAACCATGATGGCTGGTTCATAGGCCAGCATCTGGGGTGGTGGCCAGGGTTGCACCATCATGAGGGATGACAAGGGGAGAGGCATCTGCATTGTCCGAGCAAGCATCCCGTAGCACTCACGCTTGGCTTGGCCCACAGAATTAACGGGAAACATCACAATTGTGGGTTGACCATTCGGCAGTCGAAGCCGGTCAAGCAGCAGATCCCACTGAGATAGGACTCCAACATTTAAATAACCTGTTAAATGGCTTTCATTGTCAATAATCTGATTTGCACTCAAGCAAGACAAGTTGGATGCTTTTGAATGGCCTCAAATACGTCAATATGTAACAAGAAGATAAGGAAGAGAATTAGGTTCAGCACCCAGGCTTTTGCTTTACATCTTTCATTTTCTTGGTTAGATTGCTAAATAGTTTTATATGGGACCAGAAATTGCTGCCTAATGCTAATTTGTGAATGATACAATCAGTGCTGAGGTAAATGATATAGAGAATTGATACTGGAATAAATTGGGATGTGTCTCTTTAAATAACAGTATCGACAAAAGTTTGGCACAAAGGGCAGGGTTCTTCGTTAAGCAGCAGTGCTATTCCTGAGGGAGAAAGTCTGGATTTCGAGAGATAGGCATCTGAGCCAGAGGCAGGCTGGCATCCTGGCTCCTACACTTGCCAGCCTCATGACCTTGGCAATGTACTTTATTTCTCTTAGCCTTCATTTCTATGAGGATAAGGTGATATATTCCATGTAATATAGTTGCACAGAGCAACCAAAAGATATTAGCTGTTATTACTTATTATAATAGTTCATTTCCTACTTGTGGAACTGGCCGTTGGCCTCCAGGGAAGGTGGAGTTGGGCAGCCCTGGTGGGGTAAGTCATATTTGCAAGCGTTTCCAGTTCATTTCATGGAAAGCCAACAGGCACTGAGTCCTCTGGGACACAAAAACCCAGGCATAAGCACACTCACCTTCTTGAGGGAGGGTGGTCGTTACAATCTCAGAAAATCCTCTAGGAGCTCTTTAAAGTTGGGGGGACATCTCATGTTCCTCTTGAACTTTCCTTAATCCCACTGGACTCTTCTTGCCTCCCAACCCCCCACTGGCCAGGATCATCTTGAAGGCTGGCAGCCCTTCTGATACAGCTCCAAGTCCTGGATCTTACACAGCAAAGCAATGTGGTGAGGCATCTCCCACCTAGATGCTCTGAGATTGGAAACCTTGCACCTCATTTCGCAGTAGAGCCCTCCCCCCCTCCAAATCATGAAAGAACTTTCGACATCATAAATTCTATTTCTGTGCTATCATCATTTGGATATTTTACTTTCTGATTGCCTGTGAACTCTCTGAGGGTGAATGTGGTATCTTGGTTACCTTTCAGTGACCAACATGGCACCTGGGGAGAGGCAAGGGCTCAGTAAAAATGGGTTGAATATTCTATACCCAGGAAGAAAATTCTGGCATTGTATGTAGCATCCATTGGGGTGTGGTAACAGGCCATGAGAGGAAATTGGGGCTAATGGAGTTTCACCTTGCTTCATTTCTTCTTCTTTTACTGTTGGTTGGATGCCTCAAGGCTGAAAGATGGTTCAGTTTGGTTTGGGTTCCTGTTAAATACTGACACGTTCTGATGGAGGTATTTCAGAAAAGAGGTGGCTTGGAGAAGGGCTCTTTAGAAGGCACTGCAATACATCACAGAGAGGATCCCAGCCTCAGCGAACATGAACATAGCCACAGGCATCACTCATGAGTTTAGATAAATTCTCTAGAGGAGCTGTGCTCCCTAAACGTTTCTGAGTGATTTGGTTGCTGTTCATTTTGGGTTACTTATTTCAGTAGTAGGAGTCACCCTTGGTGACTTGAGCAGGGCACTGGATGCCTTGTTACTGTCATTACTGTTATTATTTTAAGCCCATGGCAATGTGTACATGGAACTCAGTTTCTCTTTAGATGAGAAAATGGTAAGATACCAACAAGGTCACAGTGATAATGGGACCTTCATGAGCATCATGTCCGGAACCAGCTGACAGCGCTCAGCCTGGCCTGCCCCCAGCGTTCCATCCCTGATGCTCACATCTCCGTCCTGGCTAATTCTGAGTCCATGTCTGTGTGTGGCTCTGGTTTTTCTTACCCTTTGCATTCCTGGTTAAATCCTCCTGCTTCTTAGTGTCCCCAGGTTACGTCTTCCCACAGATATCCCAGACAGCATAATTGGACATATAGCTCATTGAACAAGGATTGACTGAGGGGGAAGAGTTCTGCAAGTTTGTGGTTCAAGCCTTCGGCATCTCTGCTTCCTGTACAATGTAAGAAATTGAATAGAACCAGTTGCTAGTGGTCACTGGAACCGAAGACCTTCTGATCCAGGAAATTGATTTCATCCATTCATCTTTAGTTGAACTGGTTCCAAATGGTGGCTTGTAATAGTCATTTTAACATGCTGAAATATTATTTCTAAAATAGTCATTCAACACAACCTGTCTGGAAGTTTTCTGGAGAACAGATATTTTTGGAATCCTTTTGACAGCTAGGCCAGCACAATTGTGTAGAGAATGACTAATGAGTAAGTCACTTTGTCTCCTAGCCCCACTTTTTGCTAGCAAGCTTTATTGAGTGCCTACTGAATGCTGGCATGATTTTGCTGGTGGCCTAACCCTGTTGACTGTGTTACCTGTGAGGAGGCTCTGGGTGTTAAAGAGTATCCCATGGGAAGGGATATTGATTAGTTTAAGACCAGAGCCTTCTCACGCTAGCCAAGAGAATTTAGGGCCGAACACAGACCAAGGCAGATTGGGATATATGAGCTTCTTAAAAGAGCTTGATTTTTAAAAATACCTCCTGACTCTATTTTTTCTCTAACGAGTAGACAGAGTTTACCAACATGGGGGTTTTGATGGCCTTCTATTTGTAATAGGAAAAACTGCTTTGCCCCTAGCCGCTTCCATTTGTGTTGTAAGCCTGGAAGGGAGATGATTTTCTTCCAAAAGGGACAAAGCCCTGGCTGGGGAGCTGTGAGGCTGCACCTCTGGAGTGGTGTGATTATAAGGACCCAGCACTCAAATCTCCACTTGTGCCCCAGGGAAGCCAGACAACAGCCCTCCATAGCCAGAGCTGAGCACCAACCGATACAAAAATCCATTCTTCTGCTTGGTGCAGGATAAGAAGGCTTATGAACAAGCTCTCAGAAGCATGAATGATTGAAGTCCCCACACTGCGGGGGAAGAGGAAGGTGGAGACGGAGCACAGCTGACCGATGTAACGTTCACCTCATAAAATGGTGACAGCGCCAGTTGGTGGCAGACACATGGGCCGCTTCCAATCTCAAGGAGACTGGCCTCATCAGGGAGGGAGAAGGTCAGTGAGGTTTCCCAGGCCGAGACCCTGTGAGGTCTGATAAGAAAGGGAGCAATTTTAAAAATCAATGGAATATTTACTAAGATCTGAGCATAGTCCTCAATCTATTGCAGAAGATGCTTCCCAGGTATCTATAAATAAAAGATGCTTGCCTTTCCATGTGGGTCTGGAAGAAACTACAACTGGGGAAAGGCACGAGACAGAAAAGAAAAAAGAAAAAAGCCCGCTCCATATCAGAACCTTCTGTGATAGACGGCGTGTCCTCCTGACATTTTCATTAGTGGGAAATTTATGTTCCTATTTCTGTCTGTTGTAATGACCATTCACAGCGACGGTGTGGTGACGGCTAATGGACAGGAATAGGGAAAAATTCTTTAATTAATGTAAAATTGAAGCATTTTCTTTTCACACTTTGAGAAGCCAAATAATTCACAGCAGTTCTTGGCCTTCGAGTGGAGGTAAAATAATTATACACAATTCCTAGTGATTAAAAGACTGTAAAATAATTTTGGTTTCATCTTGAAATTATTTATCTTGTAAGTGAGAAAGTCTGGAGGAGATGAGAATCTGGAGCTCTGAAGTTCAGAGCAGACCCTGCAGAAATTTCCTGGGTTTCTGACTGACCATGGCATGTGGGATCTGAAATTCGGATCTGGGATCTGCCTGAGCCCCTTTTGAGCCCCTTTTTTGCTCACGTTGTCTCGGGCTTTGGCATCCAGTCATGGCCATACCTCCCTCACACCCCCTTTTGTTTCTCCCTTTGCATGAAAAACAATTTGTTTTAAAAAATAAAATCCTTCAGTGTCATTTTTTATTTTTTTTTTATTTGGTTCCCACATGATTACTTAGAGTCGGCTGAAATGGAAACCAGCCCATCTCTGGTCTTCTCTTGGAAGCAATGTTCTTGGCAGAGTGGGAGAGTGACCCTTTTTTGAATCTTTACAATTGCCCCACAAGAGAGTTTTGTGTTGTGTTGTGTTGGTTTGATTTTTTAAATCAGAAATCAGGTATCAGAGAGGTCAGGGAGGTTGCTGACTGCCTGACCCAGGTCTGTGGGACCCAATGCTCTGTGTCTCCCCAGGACTCTTCACTGCAGTGTTGTTTGGTGACAGTCCATCCCCTTTCTCCCTCCCAGAGTATATTTGTAAGGAGACACCAGAGACAGCAGGGCAGATGAGCCAACAGTCAGTTAAGCGTCCGACTTTGGCTCAGGTCGTGATCCCACAGTTCGTGGGTTCCAGCCCTGCATCAGGCTCCATGCTGACAGCTCAGAGCCTGGAGCCTGCTTCAGATTCTGTGTTTCCCTCTCTCTCTGCTCCCCCCCAATTCATGCTCTGTTTCTCTCTGTCTCAAAAATAAATAAACATTAAAAAAATTTTTTTAAAGAAGCAGATGAACAAAGAAGAGGAATTCTAGGCCTTGGTATTTCAGTCCTCCTGTGTTCTGGAGGGAAGCTATAGGTGGCTGGCATGCTGTCCCTGGGCGGTATAGCTTAGCCTACCCACACTGCCCTGGTGGCAGGTGCCACAGAGAAGGGGCATGCTCCATGGCAATGTCCAAGATGCCCACCCAGCATTTGGCAATTCAGAGTGGGGAGATGCAAGAGTGTCCATGCAGGGGAAGGCCCTCCCTGCCTAGCTCATCTTGTTAGGTAGGGGATCTCTCTTTACTTGACAAGAGGATCCTGCTCAAATCCTAGAGCAGAATGTTCTGGGGCTGGAGGACCTGCCTTAGTGCAGCACAGTGAATGAAAGGAGAACATTTTATAGTAAAGTCTATTCTTTATTTTTTGAAGAGGTTCTTTGTCATGTTTCAAACAAAACTTCATATATTCATCTATGTTTATATCTTATATAAACTGTATTAAGTTGAATATGCAAAAACCTGGTGATTTCAAGTATTTTTTCTAATTTTTTAAATGTTTTTTTTTTACATTTTATTTATTTCTGAGAGAGAGAGAGAGAGACAGCAGGGGAGGGTCAGAGAGAGAGGGAGACACAGAATCCAAAGCAGGCTCCGGGCTCTGAGCTGTCAGCACGGAGCCTGATGCAGGGCTCGAACCCACAAATCGTGAGATCATGACCTGTGCCAAAGTCAGATGCTTAACTGACTGAGCCACCCAGATGCCCCTAATTTTTTAATGTTTATTTATTTTTGAGAGAGAGACAGAGACAGAGACAGAGCAGGAGCAGGAGCAGGAGCGGGGCAGAGAGGGAGGGAGACAGAATCAGAACAGGTCCCAGGCTCTGAGCTGTCAGCACAGAGCCCAATGCAGGGCTCGAAACTGAGAACCGTGAGATCATGACCTGAGCTGAAGTTTGATGCCTAACCAACTGAGTCACCCAGGCGCCCCTCAAATATCTTTTAAGGGCAAGATCACCTGGCTGGTGCAGTCAGTAGAGCATGTGACTCTTGATCTTGGTGTTTTAACTTCTAGCCCTACTCTGGGTTTGGAGATTACTTAAGGGCAATGTTGACAATGTGAGTTTCTTCATGTGCTAACAGAAGGACCCATTTTCTTTTCTTTTCTTTTCTTTTCTTTTCTCTTTCCTTTTCTTTTCCTCCCTTCCTCCCTCCCTCCCTTCTTTCCTTCCTTCCTTTCTTCCTTCCTTTTTCCTTTCCTTCTTTTTGAGAGAGAGAGCACCTGTAAGCACGTGCGTGACTAAGTGGGGGGGGAGGAGAAAGAGGGGGGGTAATCTTAAACAGGCTCCATGCCCAGAACAGAGCTGGATATGGGGCTCCATCTCACAGCCAGCAGTGAGATCATGACCTGAGTCGAAACTGAGTCAGTTGCTTAAAGGTTGAGCCACCCAGGCACCCCAGGGCACCCCACTTTCTAACAATAACTTCACCAGAAACATAACTATGGATTTCATTCATTGTGCCCTGCCAGCCACTTTGATAAGCACTTAAAATACACTATTTTATAGAATCCTTACAGCTACCCTTCAAGATAGATATTGTTCCCATTTTCTGAGATATAGAAATTGATAATTAGAATGTTACATAAGTAGATATTCATCTGGAGACCTGAGTGATCTGGTTGGAATGGAAACTCCATCCCTTTCTGGCTATCAGAATGCAGACAGCTTACTTAACCTCTCTGAGCTCAGTGTATGGTGCTCACAGTCACAAGTGCATCCCTGGAAGTCTGTGGCTTCTCTACACTCCCTGCTTCTGACAGTTCACCCTTGGCATACTGCTCCTTTCTCCACTGACTTGCCATTGTACCTTGACCATATTCGTATGGGTCTGGTTTTAGAAACTATTCAGTTCCATTGATCTCTGTGTCTATCCCCTCACCAACAATGCATTGTCTTGATTCTTGTGCCATTACAGTAAATTTTGAAATCAGATAATGTTGACAAATGTGGGTGTCTTTGATTGCTTTTATTACTATATAAAAATTTTCAACATACAAGTACTAAAAATATTTCATTACACTTATATCTCAGTATTTCATTTTTTTCTTTTTTTAAGTTTTCAGTTTAATTTCAGTTTCACTATTTCAACTTCAAAGCTATTATGAATTATACTGGTTTTAAAATCTCAGCTTCCAATTCTGCATAGCCAGTGTTAGAAATAGGATGTATATTTTTATTCTGATCCTTTATCTTGTGATCTTGATAATCTCACTTATTACTTCTAAAAATATCTTTATATATTCTTTGGGATTTTTTTAAAAAAATTAATGTTTATTTATTATTGAGAGACAGACAGAGATAGAGCATATGCAGGGGAGGGGCAGAGAGAGGCAGAGACACAGAATCTGAAGCAGGCTCCAGGCTCTGAGCCTGACGCGGGGCTCAAACTCACAAACTGCAAGATCATTACCTGAGCCAAAGTCAGACGCTTAACCAAATGAGCCACCCAGGTGCCTCTCTTTGGGATTTTCTAAGTGGACAATCATGTCTTCTATGGGTAAAGACAATTTTATTTCTTTCTTTTTAATCTGTATTTTTAAAATTTCCTTTTCTTGCCTTATGGCATTGGCTAACACATTCAGTAAGATGTTAAGTAGGATGACTGAGAATAAACATTCCTGTCTTGTTCCTTATCTTGGAAAACATTCAGTTTCTCTCTAGGAAGAATGATGTTAGCTATGTTTTTGTACATGTCCTCTGTCTGGTTTTTGTTAGGTTGGGGAATTTCCATACTATTTCTGATTTACCTTTGAATTTTGTAAAATTCTTCCTCTACGTAAATTTATTTATATGTTGTTTCCTTCTTTGGACTGTCAAGAAGGTATATTATACTGATTGATTTTCAAATATTGAAACAGCCCTACTCTCCCAGGGTAAATCCCACTTAGACATGATATACTACTATTTTTATATACATTTTATGTATTTTAATTTGCTAACGTTGAAGAATTTGCATCTAGGTTCACAGGGGATATTGGTCTGTAGTTTTCCCTTTTTGTACTGTTTATGTCTGTTTTTGGTATCGCAACAATTCTTACCTCATTGGTTGGAAAGTACTTCTATTTTCAGGAAGAGATACGTAGAATCAGTGTTTTTTGTTTTTTTATTTAAATATTTGTTAACACCACCTAAGCCTGGAGTTTTCTTTTTCAGAACTTTTACTTTTTAAACTACCAGTTCAATGTCCTTACTAGTTATAAGACTATTCAGGTTATCTATTTCTTCTCGGAGAAATTTTGGTTGTTTATGGTTCTCAAGAAATTGTCTCATTTAGCCTAAGTTGTTGAACTTATGTACATAAGGTTTTCCATAGTATTCCTTTATTAACCTTTTAATATCTTTGGGGTCTATCTGTAGCTTCCATCTTGTCATCTCTGTTATTTATAATGTAAGTGGTCTTCTTTTTTTCTTGTCAGTCTGGCTAAACTTTTATATTTTCTTTTAATCTTTTCAAAGAATCAGGTTTTGTTTTATTGCTTTTTCTCTATTGATTTTTATTTTCATTTTCTTTTATTTCTCTTTACTATTTCTGTTAGCTTGCTCAGGGTTGTTTTTGCCCTTTTTCTAATGTCTTAATGTAAAAGCCTTGATTGTTGATTTGAGATCTTTCTTCCTTTCTAACGAAAACTCTGAATTATGAATTTTTCTCTAAGCACTGATTTAAGGACACACCACAATTTCATATGCTGCCTTTACATTTTCATTCAGTTCAAAATATTTCCCTTGAGATTTCTTCCTCGATCCATATAATTTTTAATAGAAATTTTTAGAGGAGTTTTATGCTTACAGAAAAATTTAACAGAAAGTGCAGTCTTTCTCTCCCCATAGTTTCCCTGCTTATTGATATCTTGCACTGGTGTGATGCATTTGTTACAATTGTTGAACCAAACTTGATACATCGTTATTAGCTAAAGTCCACAGTTCACATTAGGATTAACTTCCTGTTGTTCAAGTTTTGCCAATTACCTAAAGTCAAGTATCTATCATGTATCATTAAATATCATACAAAATAAAGGTACTGTCCTAACGATACCTTGTACTCTACCTGTTCATTTTCTCGCCACTCCAACCTCCCCCTCCAACCCCTGACAACAAGTAATCTTGTTACTGTCTCTGTGGTTTTATCTTTTACAAAATGTCAACAGTTGGAATCATACAATATCTACTCTTTCCAGACTGGCTTCTTTCACTTAGAAATATGCATTTGAGGGGTGCCTGGGTGGCTCAGTCTGTTCAGCGTCCAACTTCAGCTCAGGTCATGATCTCACAGTTCCATAAGTTTGAACCCAGCATTGGGCTCTGTGCTGACAGCTAGCTCAGAGCCTGGAGGCTGCTTCAGATTCTGTGTCTCCCTCTCTCTCTCTGACCCTCCCCTGCTCACCCTGTCTCTCTCTCTCTCTCTCTCTCTGTCTCTCTCTCTCTCTCTCTCTCTCAGAAATAAGTAAAACATTAAAAAAGGAAATATGCATTTGAGTTTCTTCTACATTCTTTCATGACTTGATAGGTCATTTCTTTCTATCACTAAATAGTATTCCATTGTATGAATGTACCACTGTTTCTCAGTTCCCTTATTGAAGGAACATCGGTTCCTTCCAGTTTTTGTCAAGTATGACTAAAGCTGCCATAGACATTTATGTGCAGATTTTCACATGAAGTATGGCCGTATGTTTTCAACCCATTGGGTGAATACCTGGAAGCACAATTCCTGGACTTTACTGTAAGACTGTGTTTAGATCTGTTAGAAACTTTCAAATTGTCTTCCAATGTGATTGTGCCATTTTGAATCCCCACCAGCAATGAATGAGAGTCGCTCTACATCCTCACCAGTTGCTCAACACCAACACCTCTGGTGTTGAAAGTGTTTTGGATTTTAGCCATCTAATAGGTGTGGAATGGTATCGCATTGTTTTAATTTGTCATCTCGTAATGAGACATGATGTTAAGCATATTTTCATATGCTTATTTGCCATCTGTATATCTCTTTTGGTCAGGTGTCTGTTCAGATATGTTGTTCATGTTTTAAGTGGGTTATTTCCTTTATATTATAGAATTGTAAGAGTTCTTTGTATATTTTGGATGCAAGTCCTTTATCACATATGTGTTTGCAAATATTTTTCCTCAGCCCATGGCTTATCTTTTTATTCTCTCAACAGTGTCTGTCACAGAGAAGAAGTTTTCCATTTAAATCAAGTCTGACATCAATCTTTTCTCTCATGGATAGTGATCTTGAAGCATCTAAAATTTCATTGCCAAACCTCAGGTCACTTAGATTCTCTCTTATGTTATCTTCTAAGAGTTGTATATCTTTGTAGTTTACATTTAGGTGTGTGATATATTTTGAGTTAATTCTTGCGAAAGCATAAGGTCAATGTCTAGATTGATTTTTTTTTAGCATGGGGATGTACAGTTGATCCAGGATAATTTGTTGAACACTATCTTTTTTCCATGTGATTGTCTTTGCTCCTTCATGAAAGATCAGTTGACTATGTTTGTATAGGTCTATTCCATTGATCTATTTGTCTATTCTTTGGCCAATACCATGCTATCTTGATTACTGTAGCTTTATAGTAAGATGAAGTTGGTGTCAGCCCAATGACTTTATTCTTCTTCAATATAATGTTAACTATTCTGTGTCTTTTGCCTTTCCATATAAACTTTGAAATGTGCCATTTTATCTCTACAAAGTAACATGTTGGGGCTTTTATTGGTATTTCATTGAATCTCTGTATCAAGTTAAGAAGAACTGGTATCTTAACAATATTAAAACTTCCTATCCAAAAGGATGGGATATCAGATATCTTTACATTTATTCAGATCTTTGATTTTTTTCATCAGAGTTAGGTAGTTTTCCTCATATGGATCTTGTACATATTTTGTTAGATTTATACTTAGATATTTGTTTTGTCCTAATGGAAATGGTGTTATATTTTAAATTTCAAATTTCACTCATTCATTGCTGATATATAGGAAAGCAATTTTCTCCCCTTATTGGATTAGGTAGGCTGATCAGTCTGATGTTTGCAATGATAAGAAGGATTCTTGCCTTGTTCTTGGTCAAAGAGGGAAAGTGTCTAGTTTCTCAACCTTAACTATGTTAGCTATAGGGTTTTCGCAGCTGTTCTTCATTACGTTGAGAAAGATCCACTCTATTCCTAGTTTGCTGAATTTTATCATAAATAGATGCTGAAGTTTGTCAGCAAAAATGATTTTTATGCATCTGCTCATATGATTATATTTTTTCTTTGGCTTATTGATATGATGAATCATATTAATTGATTATTGAATGTTTAGCTGGCCTTGCATATTTGGAATAAATTCCCCTTGGTCATGGTGTGTAATTCTTTTTATAAATTGTTGGATTTGATTTGTTAATGTTTTGTTGAGGATTTTTGCATCTATGTTTATAAAAGATGTTGATCTGAAGTTTATCTTTATCTGATATGAAGTAATGCTGGCCTCATTGGATGAATTAAGAATTATTTCCTTTGCTTCTACATTCTGTAGCAGATTTCACAGAATTCATATAATTTCATCCTTAAGTATTGAGCACAATTTACCTGTGAAACTATCTGGACCTGGTGCTTTCCTGTTTTGGAAATTTATTAATTATCGATTCAATTTGTCTAATAAATATAGGCCTATAAAGATTATCTATTTTTCCTGGTGGGAGTTCTAATAGATTCTATCTTTTAAGTAATTGGTCCATTTCCTTTAAATTAGCAAATTTGTGGACATAGAATTATTTATAATAATTATTTATTATCTTTTTAATGTTCCTGGGTCAGTAGTGATGGCCCCTTTTTTCATTTCTGATGTTAGCAATTTTTATCTTCTCTCTTTTCTTCTTGGTAGATGTGGCTAGCTGTTTTTCAATTTTATTGATATTTTCAAGGAACCTACTTTTGGTTATATTGATTTTCTCTATTGTTTCCCTAATTTCAATTTTACTTATTTATTTTATGATTTGTATTATTTCTTTTCTTCTGCTTACTATGGATTTAATTTGCTCTTCAACTTCTAGTTTCCTGTGGTAGAAGCTTAGATTATTGATTTTAGATCTTTCTTCTTTTCTAATATATGCATTCACTCTTATAAATTTCCCTATAATTACTGCTTTACTGCAGCCCATAAATTTTAATAGATTGCATTTTTATTGTCCTTCAGTTCAAAATATTTTAAAATTTATCTTGAGACTTCTTTGGCCCACATATTATTTAGAAGTGTGTTTAATCTCCAAATATTTTGGGATTTTCCAGCTCTCTGTCATTGATTTCTAAAGTAATTCCATTATGGCTGGAGACTATCCTCTGTATGATATCTACTCTTTCAAATTTGTTAAAGTATGTTTTATGACCTAGAATGTGTTCTATCTTAATGAATGTTCCATGTGTGCTTGAGAAGAATGTGTTGTTGGATTGAACTGCCATTGTTGGATGAAGTATTCCATAAAAGTCAATTAGGTCTAGTTGATTGATGGTGCTGTATGTTTAACTCTATCCTTACTGATTTTGTGCCTGCTGGATCTGTCAATTACTGGTAGAGGGATGTTAAAGTCTCCAACTATAATACTAGATTTGTCTATTTCTCCTTGTAGTTTTATTAGTTTTTGTCTCACACGTTTTGATGTTTTGTTACTAGGTGCATGCACATTGAGAATGGCTATGCCTTTTTTGGAGAATTGACTCATTATTATGTTATGTCTCTCTTTATCCCTGATAATATTCCTTGCTCTTAAATCATCTTTGTCTGAAATTAATAGTCACTCCAACTTTCTTTTGATTAGTGTTAGTATGGTATATTTTTCTCCATGCTTTTACATCTAATCTAACTGTGACTTTATATCCAAAATGGATCTCATACATACAGTGAGGTCTTGTTTTTTTTAACCCACTGTGATAATCTGTCTTTTAATGGCATATGACATCATTCACATTTAAAAAGATTATTGATAAAGTTGGAATACTGTATTTGTAACTTTTAAAATTCATTGTCCATGTTCTTTGTTTCTTTTTCTTGTCTTCCACTCTTTTTTCCCTGCCTTCTCTGGTGTTTGTTGAGTATTTTATATCATTCTATTTTTTTCTTCTCTCTTCAGTATATTAATTACATTTCTATTTAAGTTTTTCAAAGTAGTTGCCCTAGGGTTTGCAATATATTTTTACAATTAATACAAGTGCACTTTCAAATAACACTATACTGCTTCATGCATAGTACAAGTACCCTACAACAGAGTATTCCCAATTCTTATCTATGATCCCGTGGGACATTGCTGTCATTCATTCCCCTTATCCCTAAACTATGCTCACTGAACACATTGTTGCTATTACTATTTTGAACAAGGCATTATCTATTGAATCAAGTAAGAATAATGACTATAAAATATTTTATTTTATTTTCATTAATTTATTTTCTAAATGTCTTCCTTCTCTTTTTTTTGAAACATAGTTAACATACAACGTTACATTAGTTGTAGGTGTACAACATAAGGATTCAATAATTTTGTATGTTATGTTGTGCTCACCACAAGTGTAACTACCATGTGTCATGACACAGCACTATTAAATTACCATTGACTCTACTCCTTATGCTGTACCTTTCCCTGTGACTTACTCATTCCATAACTGGAAGACTGTACCCCCCATTCCCCTTCACATGCTTATAGATCTTCCTTTCTTGGGGTGCCTAGAGGGGTGAGTCAGTTAAGGGTCCAACTTTGGCTCAGGTCATGATCTCATGGTTCTTGGGTTAGAGCCCTACTTTGGGCTCTGTGCTGACAGCTCAGAACTTGGAGCCTGTTTCAGATTTTGTGTCTCCTTCTTTCTCTTCCCCTCTCCTGGCTCACACTTTCTCTCTCTGAAAATAAAAATAATAATAATAAACATTAAAAATACATATATGTCTTCTTTTCTTAATGTAAATAACCTATGTTATTTCCTTTTCTCTAAAGAATTTCTTTTAACATTCCCTGCTAATGACAAATTCCTGCCAGTGACAAATTCCCACAATATACTTTTTTTCATAGAAAATCTTTATTTCTCCCTCACATTTGAAGGATAATTTCATTGGATACAGAATCTAGGTTGGTGATTACTTTCATTCAACTCTTTAAATATTTAATTTTACTCACCTCTTACTTGCATTGTTTCTGAAGAGAATCCTGATGTGATTTTTATCTTTTTTTCCCCTCTGCAAGTAGGCTGTTTTTACTCTGTCTGTATTTTTTTCAAGATTTTCTCTTTGTCATTGATTTCATGTGGCTTGAATGTGATATGGCTTGGTGTAGTGTTTCGTATTTATCCTGCTTGGTGTTCTCTGAGCTTTCTGGATCTGAAGTTTGGCATAAGTCATTACCTTTGGAAAATCCACAACCATTATTATTTCAGATATTTATTCCTTTTATCTCTTCTCTTTTTCTTCTGGTATTCCCTCAATGTTTGTGTTGTATCTTTTGTAATTGTTCTCCAGGTATTGGAAATCTCATTCTATCCTTTTCATTCTTGTATATTTTCTTTTTTCAATTCAGTTTTGGAAGTTTCTATTGATATATCTAGGATCACTGCTTTTTCCTTGGTTCTATTGAGTCTATGGATGTGTCCATCAAAGGCATTTTTCATGTTACCCTGTTTTTGCTTTCCAGTATTTCCTTTAGATTTTTTCATAGTTTCCATCTCTCTGCTTACATTATCCATCTCTTCTTTCATGTTGTCCATTTTTTTCCATTTGAGTCCTTAACATATTAATCAGTCATTTAAAATTCCCATGTTGGTTAATTCCAAAATTTCTTCCAAATATAAGTCTGGTTCTGATTCGTGCTTCATCTCATTAGATTACATTTCTGTTTGTTTGCATGTTTTGTTTCTAGTTTTTCAGAGTAATTGTAATTTTTGGTTGAAAGCTATGCCTGTTGTTTTGGACACAAAGAACCACAATAATATGGTCAAAGAACATGATTGCAATTCTTTTAAATTTGTTTTGTGACACAAGATATAGCCTATGCTGCTGATTGTTCCATATTAACTTGCAAAGAATATACATTCTACTGTTGTGGTGGTAAATGTAGATCCAGGTGGTTGATGGTTTTCAGTTCTTCTGTCTCCTTGATGATATTCTATTTGTTGTATCTTTAATGAGGAGAGATGTATTGAAGCTTTCAAGGATAATTGTGAATTAGCCTGTTTTCTCTTTCAGTTAAATCATTTTTTGCTTCGTGTATTTTAAGGCTATAGAGTTAGATGCATACATATTTATGATTATTATGACTTTTTAGTGAACAGACCTTTGTACCATTTGTATTGACCCTCTTCTGATAATTTTTCTTGCTTTGATTTTGTTTTCCTTTTTCACTTTGTCTGATATTAATATAAGCATTCCAAGTTTCCTTTCTGGTGTTTCCATGGTACATTGTTTTCTATTATTTTACTATAATCCAGTATCAGCATGTTTACGGTGAGTATTTGCTGAAACCATGTAGCTGGGTCTTTTAAAAATCCATCTGATAGTCTCTATTTTTTCATATTTTTTGTTTGTTTCTTAAGTTTTCAAAAAGTGTATATGTTGTTTTTTAGTATTATTTTTATCATAGTAAAATGCACAACAAGAGTTTATAGTTTTAACCATTTTCAAGTGCACAATTTAGGGGCATTGAGTACATTCAGTGTTGTATAGCAATCACCCCCATAAATTTCCAAAGCTTTTTCATCACTCCAAACAGTAACTTTGCACCTATTAAACAATAATGTTTTATTTCTCCCTACCCCAATCCCTGGTGACCACTATTGTACTTTTGTCTCTTGAATTTGCATATTGTAAGTATCTCAGATAAGTGAAATCATACAATATTCACTATTTTAAATCTGGCTAATTTTACTTACTGTAATATGTTTAGGTTCAGCCATGTTATAGCATGTATCAGAATCCCATTTCTTTTTAAAGTTGAATAGTATTTTATTGCATGTATATCCTACATTTCATTTGTTCATTCTTCTGTTGATAGACGTTTGAATTGTTTCCACATTTTGGCCATTATAAATAATTCTGCTATGAAACTTGGTGTACAAGTTTAAATCTTTGCTCTCAGTTCTTTGGAGTATATTCCTAGAAATAGAATTTCTGGGTCATAAGATAATTCTGTGTTTAACTTCTCTGAGTAATGCCAAACCATTTTCCACCAAGGCTGCACCAATTTACATTCCCACTAACAATATGGAAGGGTTCTAATTTGTCCACATCCTTGACAACACTTGTTTTCCTTAATAGCTATCCTGATGAGTATGAAGTTGTGTCTCATTGTGGTTTTGATGTGTATTCCCTTAATAATAAATTATATTGAGCATCTTTTTTCTCCAAGTTTTTATTTAAATTCCAGGTAGTTAACATACAGTGTAATATTAGTTTCAGGTGTAGAATTTAGTAATTCATCACTTACATACAAGACCCAATGCTCATCACAACAAGGGCCCTCCTTGGTACCTATCACCTATCTAACCCATTCCTTCACCATTCTTTCCTTCAGTAACCATCAATTTGTTCTCTATAATTAAGAGTCTGCTCCTTGGTTTCTCTCTCTCTCCTTTCTCCCTCTATGTTTATTTGTTTTGTTTCTTAAATTCGACATATGAGTTCATGTGCTTAATGAGTATTTGTATATCTTCCTTGGGAAAAATATCTATTCAAGTCCTTTCCTTTTTTAAAAAATCGTTTTGGTTTGTTATTGTTGTGCTTCAGGAATTCTTTATATATCCTGGTTATTACTATTATCAGATATATTATTTGAAATATTTTCTTCCATTCTGTGGGTTGTCTTTTTAATCTCTTAATAATGTTCTTAGATGTACAAGTGTTTTTAATTTTGATGAAGTCCAAATGATCTATTTTTGCTTGTATATTTGGTATCATATCTAAGAAATTATTGCCAAGTGTAATGTCATTTTTTTGGCAAAATTTACATAGTTTTAGCTCTTTTGTTTAGATCTTGATTTATTTTGTGTCAATGTTTATATGTGGCACAAAGTAAAGCTTTATTTTTTTGGTATGTGGATATCCAGTTTTCCCAGGGCCATTTGTTGAAAAGACTGTCCTTTTTCCATTGAACACTCTTCATATTGTTGTCAAGAATGATTTTATCTTATATAAGCATTCATTTCTGTTCTCTATTCAATTCCATTGGTCTGCATGTCCATCCTTATGCCAATACCACACTGCATGGATTATTATAGCTTTATAGTAAGTTTCGAAATCAGAAGTGTGAGTCCTCCACCTTTGTTCTTTTTCAAGATTGTTTTGGCTATTTGGGATCCCTTGAGATCCCAAATTAATTTTAAGATGAGCTTTTCTATTCCTGCCATAAACATCATTAGGATTGTGAGAGGGACTGCACTGAATCTGTAGATGTCCTTGGGCAGAACTATTAACTTAATAGAATGAGTCTTTCAAATCATGAACACAGATATCTTTACGTTATTTATGTCATCTCTAACTTTTTTCAGAAATGTTTTGTTGTTTTCAGTATATAAGTCTTTTGTCTCTTTGGTTATATTTATTCCTAAGTATTTTACTCTTTTTAATGCTATTGTAAATAGAAATGTTTTTTTAATTTCCTTTTGGGATTGTGATTAGTGTATAGAAGTACAACTGACTTGGGGGTTAGATTTTGTATCTTGTAACTTTGCTGAATTTATTTATTCATTTTAATAGATTTTCTTGTGGAATATTTAGAGTTTTCTATATGTAAGTTTATGTCATTTGTGAATACATAATTTTACTTTTTCATTTCTAATTTGAGTATCTTTTATCTGTTTATTTTTTACTTAAATGTTCTGGTTAGGATTTGCAATACATTGTTTAATAGAAATGGTAAAAGCTGGCATCCTTGTTTTTGACCATAGGGGGAAACTTCTAGTCTTTCACCATTGAAAGCTAGCTATAGGTTTTTCATATATGGCCTTTATTATAAGCTAGCTATAGGTTTTTCATATATGGCCTTTATTATACAGGAAACATTCTTCTATTGTTATTATGTTGAATTTTTTATCATGAAAAGATATTGCAATTTGTCAAATGTGTTTCCTGCATCAGTTGAGATGGTTAACTATAATTTTTCTTTCTCTATTAATGTTTTGTATTTCGTTGATTGATTTATGTATGTTGAGCCATCTTTGCATTCCAGGAATAAATCACACTTAGTCATGGTGTATAATTCTTTTACTATCCTGTTAAGTTCAATATGCTAGTATTTTGTGAAGAATTTGGTATTATTCTTGATCTGTAGCTTCTTGCACTATCTTTGTCTAACCTTAGTATTGAAGTAATGCTGGCCTCAAAAAATAAGATTGGAAATGGTCCCTGCTCTTTAATATTTTTGGAAAGGTTTGAGAAGAACTGATATTTCTTAATATTTTTCATTTTTTCTGTCCCATTTCCTACCTTCTTTTAGATATTTGAAGATACATTGTTATTTCCCTTTTACTTATCTATTTATTTTCTTACATTTTAAAAATTGAAGTGAAAAATATATGAAATATATATGGAAGTAACTAAAACAGTGTGTTGCTGGCATAAAGACAAACATATAGAGAATGGAATAGCATTTAGTGCCCAGAAATAAACCTATATTTTTATGGCCAATTGGTTTTTGACAAGGATACCTAGATCATTTAGTAAGGAGAGAATGGTCTCTTGAACAAACAATGCCTGTATAATTGAGTATTCACATAGAATGAAACTGGACCTGCCGTTCATGCCATAAATAAAAAATTAATTCCAAATGGATCAGTGACCTAAATATAAGAGCTAGAAATATAAAACTCTTAGAAAAAACATAAGGGT
Source organism: Crocuta crocuta (assembly GCF_008692635.1). NCBI lineage: Eukaryota > Metazoa > Chordata > Mammalia > Carnivora > Hyaenidae > Crocuta > Crocuta crocuta. The sequence continues at coordinate 1,592,650 of NW_027528608.1, forward strand.
AAATCTTCATGACCTTGGATTTGGTAACAAAGTCATTAATTTTTATTTTTTTTTTATTTTGAGAGAGGCAGAGTGTGAGCAGGGGAATGGCAGAGAGAGAAGGAGAGAGGGAATCCCAAGCAGTCTCCAAGTGGTCAATGTGCAAAGCCTGATGTCGGGCTTGAACCCATGAAACTTTGATATCATGACCGGAGTCTAAATCAAGAGTCAGATACTTAACCAAGTGAGCCACCCAGGTACCCTGGTAATGAATTCTTAAGCATGACTTAAAAACATGAGCAACCAGGGGCATCTGGGTGGCTCAGTTGGTTAAACATCCGACTTTGGCTCAGGTCGTAATTTCATGGTTCGAGAGTTCGAGCCGCATGTGGGGCTCTGTGCTGACAGCTCAGAGCCTGGAACCTGATTCAGACTCTGTGTCTCCCTCTCTCTCTGCCCCACCCTCAGTCATGCGCTCTCTCTCTCTCTCTCTCAAAAATAAATAAACATCTAAAAAAATGAGCAACCAAAGAAAATAATAAGTACATTGGACCCTATCAAAGTTAAAAACTTGTGCATCTAAATATGTCATAAGGAATAATTATGCTACTTCCAATGGTTTTTTTGTTTGTTTGTTTTTGTTTCTTTTGATAATCAGCTAGTTGTAGACATGCCATATGCCATGGGAGGGGGGCATACAAAAGTGAAAGAGGTTTATTATACTCACGGGTCCGACAAGAGGGAGGCATGGCATGCCACTCAGGGGCCATATGAGAGGAGCTCCCGGGGAACAGGCTGATCCAAGCAGGTGGGGAATCAAGAGGGAGGGTGAGGGGCCATGGGCATGTGCCTTTATTGGGGTTAGGGTGGAATATGCAAACACAAAAAGCATGAGGGATTTCACTGGTGTGTTAGAATGTTACTAAGTTAGTTGGGGAAGAACAAAAAAGGGAACTTGTGGCAGGGACCACTCTGGTGCACCTGAGCTTGGTGCTTATAATCTCTTTGTGGGGGTATTGAGGTCATAGAAAAATATAAAGTTTTAGAGGATACAGTATAGAAAGGTTTTATTAAGAAAGTGAAAAATCAACTTACAGAAGGGGAAAATTTTAAATCATATATATTGGTCTTGTAAGTGTCTAGTATGCAGAATATAAAATAAACCCATACAATTCAACAACAACAAAAAAAGTCACAATAAACTATTTATTTTTGACTCCATGTATTTTACAGCTCTGTTTGTCATATCTCTAAGGATTGTAATCTACATACTTAAATTCTCACCGTTTATTTACAATTTGTTATTTGAAGTGGAATGTGGAAACTTTTACCATCCCTCATTTATGTTGCTGTCTTTATATGTATACATTTACTTAGATTAAAAATATCTTGGACAATGTTATACATTCTGCTTTCAACTTTTGTGTATATTATAAGGAACTTAAGAGAAAAATAGTCTATTATGTTCACCCAGCTATTTACCATTTCTATTACTCTTCCTTTATTTATGATGTTCTGAATTTCCCCTGGTATTATTTCCCTTCTTCTTGAAATACTTTTTTTAACATTTCTCTTAGAGCAGGTTTAGTGTGGTTATAATTCTCCTAGATTTACTTAATCTGAGAATGTCTTTATTTTATCTTTACTTTATTCATAAAGAAATATTTCCACTGGATACATAATTATAGGTTAAGAGTCATCTTTTTCAGTCCCTTAAGAACATTGCACCACTTCTAGTCTCCATGGTTTTTGATGAGAATTCTGCAGCCATTCAAATAATTATCTATATCTATATCTATATCTATATCTGTATATGTATATGTATATATAGATGTATGTATGTGTGTATATATATATAGATAGATGTATGTATATATATATCAGTGCTTTAAATATTTTTTCTTTGCTTTCAGCTTTCAAGTTTAATAATGATGTATCTGGCAACAGATTTCTTTGACTTTATCCTTTTGAGTTTTATGAGTTACTTGAACCTGTCAGTTTGTGCATTTCATCAAATTTGGGAAGTTTTTAGCCATTATCTATCATCTATCTATATATCTATCTATCTATTATCTATCAGCCTTCTTTCTTTCATATAGTAATTTCTTTTTATGGAAATTTAATGATACAGATATTGGACCTTTGGTATTTTTCCACCAGTCCCTCAGTCTCTGTTCATTTATCTCTCTGTTATTCAGATTGGATAATTTTTATGGATCTACTTTTAAGTAGTACTTCAGGAACTCTTTTCTATGTCATCTCCTGGCTATTAAGCTAATACAATAAATTATTTAAATGTTGTCATAGTTTTTCTGTTGTAAAATTTTTATTTCATTCTTTTGTGTATCTTCTATTTCTGTTTCTATTCTTTTTCTGAGATGTTATTGCTTTCCATTCATTTCAAGAGTGTTTTCTTTATTTCTTGGAACATGGTTATAATAGCTGCTTTATTTTTTTAAGTCTAGTTATTTATTTCTGAGAGAGAGAGAGAGAGAGAGAACAGGTGGGGAAGGGCCAGAGAGAGAGAGAGGGAGACACAGAATCTGAAGCAGGCTCCAGGCTCCGAACTGTCAGTGGAGAGCCTGAGATGTGGCTCAAACCCACAAACCATGAGATCATGACCTGAGCTGAAGTAGGATGCTTAACTGACTGAGCCACTTAGGTGCCCCATAATAGCTGCTTTAAAGTGATAGTTTGAAAGTTCCATCTATGGAACACTATATCATCTCAGGTTTGGGGTCTGTTGATTGTCTTTTCCTTGAGTAAAATAGAGATTTTCTTGAGTATGCCAAGTACTTTTGGAATGCATCTTGGAGATTTTGAATATTATTCTAGATGCTGTATCTTGCTTGACTCTTTTGAATAATGTTCATTTTTTGTTTTGTTTTGTTTCACAAGTCACCCAGTGTCCAGTCTGAAACCCGGGAAGTAATATATTCTGTACTCGGGTCCCCAGAGACTTTGGTATGTTACTTAAGGTCAGATCCATGCATGTGCAGCTTGCATGCAAGCCCAGAAGTTCATATACAATTTTATAAAAACACCTTCTTGAGCATTTCCCTCCCGACAATCTCCTAAACACTCCCGCTCCCAGGTACTTTCCTTCCTGGGCTTCTGACTAGTTTTCCTGCTCCACTGTTTTTTCCTGCAACTGCATCTACCTCCAGAGTCAAATGGGAAGATGGATAATCCTCATACTTTTGGGACCACAGCTTCTCTGGTCAGAGAAGAAATATTTCCCTCCTTCCCAGTCTTAACATCTTATCAGACACTGTTGTTGCTCTCTCATGGGAGGGTTGTCTTGTGGCTGGAGCAGGAAAGAATGAACAAGAAAAACAAAACACATTAAGCAAACAAAAAATAGACACTTTTACTCACTGTCTCTGTAGGGTCCCTTTTATGCTTTTTTGATCATAAACATAAGACTTATCTTGGACCTTTTTCTGACTGTACCTGGTACACAGTTTCAGATTTGGGACTGACTTTGAGTTCAGGCTGGAAAAACCAAAATGGGGGAGGGAAACAAAGAAGACTCACTGCTATTTGGTATCATTTTAATATCTGTTTCCCTTCTCCAAATTCCTGCTGCTATTTTCTTTTTGGAATCTTGGGACCACTGCTCCATCTATTCTGTCCAGTTTTAGTTACAGGCGGTGAGAGAGACAGGGTGGAGTATGCTTACCCATGTTAACCAGAACTAGAAACCAAGTGGCTATTCTTATTCTCATTTTGTCATGGAGAAAACTGATCTTTCAAAGGTAATTTTATTTTATTTCCTTTTGTTTTGTTTCTCTTTAAAATCCAGTAGTACTAAGTGACAGAACTAGAGTATTAACCTCATGATATTTTATTTTAATGTCTTTTATCTGCCTGCCAACTGTCAGTTTAGGAAGTCTAGATCCAATCTGTAGATGTAGGACAGAGACTAAAATACAAATACAGTGAGCTGACATAGCTCACTCTTTTTAAAATATTTTTTAAATGTTTACTTATTTTAGAGACAGAGAGACAGAGAACAAGTGGGAGAGGGGCAGAGAGAGAGCTGGAGACAGAATCTGAAGCAGGTTGCAGGCTCTAAGCTGTCAGCACAGAGCCTGATGCGGGGCTCAAACCCATGAACCATTAGATCATGACCTGAGCCAAAGTTGGACACTTAGCAACTGAGCCACCCAGGCACCCCTGACTTAGCTCACTCTTAAATGAATCATAGTAGTAAGATCTCTCAATTGAAGGTCAGAAAGTCTACATTTTATTATTTATTTGGCCTAAATCCTTAACCAGTACTGGTCCTATTGCAGGATCTCATTTTTAAAAAAAAAAAAAATTACTAAGAAATATATACGTAGAACTATGCCCAATGATCCTTCCTGTGTTGACATTCTTTTATTCTATGATTGGCAGAAGATATCTTCTAGACACTTAGTAAACGAAGAGAACTTAGGAGACTGAGTTATACAGGTATAAATTGTGTAAGATGAATGGGACTCAAATTCTGTCTTACTTAATGATTAAGCAAGATTTATTAGCACAGAGAAGGCTGTTAGACACTCTTGTTTGTAGGTTTCTAGCAGTGTTTTTTTACCCTCTGGTTATGTCAGTCTTTACCCATCCCTCCCATACATTCGATTCTTGTATTTGCACGAAGTTGTGCTGTTCTCTAGCTTGGAAATTGACATATTCATCTTCTTTGTCATAGAGATTGCTATGAGGATGGCTACATGTCATAGAGATTGGTGTGGGGATGGCTACATGACCCAAACCTGCCTAATCAGATCCTTTTATTTGTGGAACAGTTGAGAAAGAGTAGCTTTTATTTCTTGCATTTGTTAAGCTGGTAAGTTGACAGCCTAGTATTTTTTTTTTACTCCCTTTACCCGTTTACCCACCCATCCTCCCTTTGGTAACTACCAATCTGTTCTCTAGATCTATGAACTTGGTTTGTTTTTTGTTTATTTGTTTGTTTTGAAGATTCCACATATAAGTGAGATCATATGGTATTTGTCTTTCTGTGTCTGGCTTATTTCACTTAGCATAATGCCACGTTGTTACAAATGTCAAGATTTTGTTATTTTTTTATAACTGAATAGTATTCCATTGTGTAGAGATATGGATTAGGTATAGATACAGATATAAGGTTACTGTTCCATTTATTTTGTTCATAGTTTTAGTTATAGTCTCTATATATACTTATATATAGTCTATTTTTATCTATATCTATATACCTATCTATATATAAAATGGAACACTATAGTGTGTAGAATATATAGCATATAGAATATCTATATCATAGCTATCTATCTATATATATATATATCACATCTTCTTTATCCATTTTTCCATCCATCAATGGACACTTAGGTTGTTCCCATATCTTAGTTACTGTAAATAATGTTGCAAATGACACACAGATGCACATGTCTTTTCAAAGTAGTCTTTTCATTTTCTTCAGCTGCCTAATGTTCTCGATTGCCATTTTTCCCCTAATGAGGGAAGAGCTTCAGGAGGGTAAAGCCAATGCAGAAAGACCTGGAGCCAAGGATATAGGGAGATGCAGAGCTTGAAATGTTGTTTGAGACTCTAGATTTAGCCATGCCAGAAATCAACTACTTTTAGTTTTTTCATCAATGTACATCAGGAAAGTCTCTTTGTGCTTATACCAGCATGAACTGAGTAAGAGGAGTAACACAGCAATGAGAAGAATCTGAGAATGAGCCTGGTACTTTTGGGAACTGTAGAGGGGACACTGAGGCTTTTATACTAAAAGTAGTTTTGCAGGAGAAATGAGAAATGAAGTTATAAGGATCGATTTTGGCCAGATTTTTGTATTATTTGTTTTATCAGACCAAAAATGCTTAAATTTTTCTTTAGACAAAGGAAAATGAGGAGCTATCTGATCTGGGCTGATGTGAAGAAAAGCCGCTGAACTAGCATCAAGTCTTGTGTAGAGAATGAGCAGAGATCCCTACAAAGTAAAGAGTGAATTCGCCATTGGTGCCTCTGGCTCTGCTGTAGTAATGCCCTATGTGACCAAATCTTGTGTCAGGTCCTGAGACAATTACTTCTTCTCAGGTATCCTACAAAACCCAGCATTTCTATTTAGAAGATGTGGAATCCAAGGAATCAAAATCTAGTCCCATGAGAGCCTCACCCTTAAACTTTGGGACAAGTTATTTAGCTGCTTTTTTTCGATTTCCTCAGAAATCTCAAGGTTTATTTTTCATTTCATTTCTTTTGCTTTTCCTTTTCTTTTTTAAAAATTAAAAAAAAAGCTTGGTAATAATGCACACTCTATTTAGCTAACATGATCCTTTGCATATGAAATGAAATGCTCTCAGTGAAAGGACTTTGAGAATATGGCGAATTAAACCAGTCCAAAGTAAGTTACTTGAAAAATGCTTAAGATGCTTCTGCCCCCATTCCCCGAGCACTGCCACCCTGTGGATTTAGGGCTCCAAATGTTTGATAGGAAAATGAAGTTTCCTGTTTCTAAAAAACTCCACACATGCTGTGGGTCACCTTGAGGAGAAAGATGGCTTCCATTCCCTTAAATCTAGGATTAAACACAGGATATCCTAAATTGGTCATGGCTGCCCTATAAGGTAGTGAGCTGTCCATCTCAAGAAAGATTCAAGCATTTAAATACATACCTGTAAGAGGGGTTATAGAGAGTTATGTTTCCTTCTGTAGAAAGCAGCTGAGGACCTGCCTTATTTTGGATACTATGGTCAAGTCAACCCAGTCCTTGAATCCTCGAGAATGTATATTACCGTATATGATCTGTGCAATATCCTTTCATTAAAGAATTAAAAGTGTGTTGCTTCATGACAGGTTTTCTGTTGTTATTTAGTACTTTTTTGGATTTTCAAAAGCCCAGCTCTTCCCCTCCCCCTCATCACTCCCATCCCCAGCCTTCTGGTTCACAAAATTTAAACACATTGTCCTGCATAAGAAATAATGAAGAAATCGACAAGAAAAGATTCATGCCACTTGCTAATCAGTTTAATAATGGAGGATATCTCTGCCACATTATAGGGAGACAAATTAAAAGGGCAAAGAGAGCTCCCAGAAATCATCTGTTCGTGTTAACAAAGTGAATATTAATGAAAAACAAAATTGAGTTCCTCTTGTGTCTGATTTTCATCAAATTGTACAGGTATTAAAAAATAGCTATAGAAATCCTATCCATTAGTACTTAATTCAAAATAACTTTGGCCTCTGCTCTATTCCTGACTATTACCTCTCTCATGGGCAGGAAAGCCAGTCACCTTGCTGGGCCCACTATACCAGGAGAATCAATAATGGAGCTAATTCAGTTCTCTTTATGGACCAAATATCTAGACAGTGAAAATAGCCATTAAATTAATGATACATATGGATACGAGGAGGAGGAAGAGGAGCACCAGCGAGTGTTTGGCTTTCTTCCTTTGGTAGCCAGGCTCAAATTACCCAAGTGACCAGTGACTGAGCTCTGTAGATCTCAAGTGCCTTCCAGAGAACAGAAGTGCAATGGCACATTGCCTGCGAGAGGAGTCATGTCCAGCTGCACATTTTCTGGGTACTTCTCTGTCTTAGCTGTGCCATGGGCAGCTTTTCAAAGGAGTTGTTCAGGATAAGAGGGGTGTGAGATGCCCTGGATGCACCCAGATGTGAACAGATAGGTTCTGGGAGCCTCTCTATAACTCATGGATATAGAGATATAACTACTACTAGTGCTCTCCTTTGGGAGTGAAGGGATGGCTCATGGCTAGTCCCATTATTAGATTATTAGGGAGGAGTTGAGTTTTATGGGACAGGGCCCAGAGGGAAAAATAGCTTCTAGTTAGGGGGAGGCAAGGGCCCCTTCTGTCAGGATAGCCCCCCTACCCAGTTCCAGGACACTTTTGGCCTCTTAGGGAAAAGGAGGTTGCTCTGAGAAGGAAGAAAAACTATGGGTTCAGGCAAGATAGCTGGGAAGACCCCAAAGACAAACATGTCTACATCTCTCACATGTACTGAGGGCTAAACTTTGTGTCCATAAGGGACCTCTGTAATCCACATGTCCTCAAATGTCACCACTTGGGTAAAATTGGAGGCTGTTAATGTCATAATGAGAATGCTCATCTGTCATCGTGCCCCATTCAACCCCCTGCAGACAGTCTCCCCTCTCTCTAAATGTCTCTGGCATTCCTAGGGGCTGCCTTGCTTGCGCTCACATGAGGCCATATATGCTAGGCCCTGTCTTCTCCCATCTCACCTTTGTTGGGTCCTGCCATGACCACTGGACACCTGTCACCTCCAGCCTGCTTCTATAAGGTATAAAATCAGACAGGCCAGGACCTAGTGAGGAGCTGGCTTCAGTCTCTGGGGTATGGTCATTAAAACTGGGTATGGCTCCCACTTTGGGCCCTGCTCCATGATGCACCCCATGACCTGAGGGGACATCATCACAAATGTCACTTTGTCCAAGGAAAAGTGTTCCTGGAGCTTCTAAGGTGGTAGAATGCCAACATGAAGCCGTGGTGTGTGCAGAAGTGACAGAGGTTCTTGTCCATGGGACTCAGCTTGAGTCTCTGGAGCTAGGCTGGGGCCAGTCTTGGTTCTTGGTCCTTCCTACTTGCTCCAAATGCCTGGGTCGCAAGGATTGGCTGCTCTAGGGTCCTCACTCTCTGCATCTCAGTTTCCTGGGATGACTCACAGCTTCTCTGTTTTATGTGTAATATAGGAGTTCTATGGGGCTTGAGTCACCACTTTCACTAACTACTCTCCCTCAACCACCCACAACATAGAGACCCTATCTCTCAATAGCAAAGAATAGTTAAGAATGCTTTCAGCTGCAAGGAACAAAACCCAACAAAGGGTGTGGAAACACAGGGAGCTTATTTAGTTGCACAGCAATTATTCTAGCTATAGATACTTCAGTGTATCAGCACTGTTTTTTCTACCCCATTCTCCCTAACAGGCTGGCTTTTTTCCTCATGCTTTCTGCCTTGTGCTTGTAAGATGGCTGCTAAAACTTCAGGTGTCATATCTACGTTTAAAACAGAAAGAGAGAGAGAGAGAAGAAATAAACAGAAAGACAAAGAAAGAAAGAGAGAAAGAAAGAAAGAGAGAGAGACAAAGAAAGGGAGAGAGAAAGACAAAGAAAGGAAGAGAGAAAGAGAAGGGAAAGAAGGGCAGTGTCTATTGCAAGGTCTCCATTCATCTGGGGAGACCTGGCAGATACTCATCTCTCCACTGGCCAGGGATGCTGGGGACTGCCCACGTGTTGGCTGAATTTTTACAGAGCAGTCTAGTGTCTCATGCTCAGGACATTCAGTACAACAACCCACTGAGTGACAGACCCAGTCTCAGGTTTCGAGAAAGGGAGGGACTGATGTTAGTGAAAGACAAGTTCATTTTCATGGTACCCTAGAAGAAACTGTGGGCCAGGAAGCTACACACCCACACTGCCTTCCCCCCCCACCCCCCGTCAAAGATTGCCAGTCCCCAAAGTGGTAAATGTGGATCAGTCTGGCATTAGGGCATTAGGTGAGTTTTGGTGCCACAATGATAGGAACTGAGGATGGGAACAGAGATAACCCAAACTGGGCCTGGCTGGCCCCTCCATGTCTCTTCTCCTTTGTCTTTTCTCCAAACATCTGCTACAAGAGGCCAAGAATCCAACTCTCTCTATCCAGACTTCTCTCCCAGCCCACATCTTGCATTCAGGCTCTGCTTTGTGGGCGGCTAGCTGGCAGTCACTCCCCTCCAGATGACCAGTGCAAAATACACAGGGACCTTTGCAAACCCTTAGAAGACATGCTATTTTTCTCTGCCTGTGTAATTGTTGAGAAGGGAGCCAGAGAAGATGTTCTAATTAATTAGAGCAGGTATTTGAGGATGCCACTCCATGCCGGACTCAGGACCGGAATCCAAATTTCCCACTTATCTGCCTCCACCAACACGACCCCGCGGCACCCCTCTCCTTCCCTGCATTCCTATTTGTGTGTAAACTGCAGCCTGTGACCGAAGCCTTATTAGCTGGTCAAAATTTTACTTTTAAATGGACCATTAACCTACTGGGAAGCAGGGAGCACACTGATAATGTAATACCTCAGGATCCTGTCGGGCCGCAGAGTGAAGCAGGTCAGAGACCACATCTATTTCTCTCCATTATCCTGCAGATGTCCAAGGCACGTTCTCACCCACAGGACTTCTCAGCCTGGAAAGGTGGTTTTTATTTTGCTCATTAATCCCAGCGATGCTGTTGACTTGGACAAGTCACTTTGCCACCTCAGAGTCCCCATCAACAAAATGGAACAGTCCGGTTTTTATCTCCTTGACCATCAGGGAGGTGGGAAGATACAGAGCTGAACTGGAAGTAGCCTGGACCCTACTCAGTCCCTGGCTGGCAGGCTGGGCGCCTCCCCCTGCTCACCTCTTGCTGTTCTCTGGGAATGGGATGGAGACAGGAATAAGGGTCCCAAGTCTGAGATAAGAAGCCCTTTCCACCTTGTGTGTCTTCTGAGCAGAACTCCTGCTTGGCTGGAATTCCATCCAGTCTTGGCAAGGCATAACTTCCTGTCTCCAAGGGAGAGGGGCTTATAAAAAGGCATAAATATGAGGCTTCTAAAGACATCCTGGACGTCAACTAGATGTTGCAAAATTACATTTTGATGAGTTCAGTGTAAATGAACCAGAAACATATGGATTCAATTTCCCTTGGAATCCACATGGGTTTAAAAACCAAGGGGGCGGGGGAGAATACATTTGGGGAAGAGCATTTTAGGTCTCACTAAACTCCCTGCATTTGTAAACAGCAGTTTGAGGTTGGTGTTGATTGTGCCCTGGGATGGGTTCCTTCCTAATAATAGAATGTACGAGATGTCTTGGAGCAGCTTCACAAATGTGTCCAGGGAAAAACACCCAAACTCTGCTGTCCCCCTGTCTCAGTTCCAACGTCCTATGAAACTCCCCTGTGGCCTCCCAGATCCCTTGCTCTGGGTTTGATCCAACAAGGGCCCTCTGTCTTCTACTTCTGCAAAGATTGAGTGTTGCATGGCCACAGTCAGACTCACAAAGTCAGTACCTGTCAATTTCCAGGTGCATTCTAGAGATTGCAGCAACAGCCACTACTTTGCAAGCTGGGCAGCATCACTCCTACATTAACATGGGAATTGAAGTTCAGAGATGTGAAGTTCAAGGTTACTTAGCTAAATAGATACTGGGCTATAGCTGGAATCCAGGGTTTCTGAATTGACGTCCAGAGATATCTCCACCATGGAGGATGCTTTGCTATTTCCTGATTTCAGGGAAAGCTGGGAGAGGCATCTGTTCATCTGGATCCACTACAAGGTAGGTCTACCAGGAGGCTGGCAAAGGGTCTAAGGAAAGGGGTTTTACATTGTGCCCAGAGAACTTTGAGGAATTCCCCCATGGTTTCTCAGGTCATTCCTTGGGAGAAGGGATCGAAAAGTTGAGGGAAAGAGGGAACTGATCCCCAGGTCCCCCGCTGCCATCTGAGGAAGCCCCTCCCCTCTATTTTATTTACTGAAGCTTCCAGTAACTTCATATTCTAGGAGACTTCTCTCAAGTCAGAAAATCTTGGATCCAAAGGATTTTGAGGCCTCCTGTCCCCTCCTACTGGTCTAGTTTTGAAGCTGGCCAAATTATTCACTGGGCTGGTTCTTAGCTCTCCTCTCCTAGGGGGTTCTGTACCCACCATCAAACTGTGGGAGCTGGAGAAGAAAGCAGACATTTGGATGACTCTTCCGTGCTTAACCCTGCCACCAGACAGTGAGGGAAATACAAGATGGGGGCCCTGCCAGTTTCTGGGTGTCAGAGATGTGGGTCTTGTGCAACAACGTCTTCATCAGTGGATGGCTCACATAGAAGCTGATTGTAGGGAGCTCTCCATAGGCCAGATCTATGGAGGTAGCACTTCTGAATGACTTGGATCAAAGCACAGACTCCTGAGCCTCAGGAAGGCTAAGAGCTTTCTTGGAACTCAGCTGATGGAAGAAGCCACATGACCCCACTAAGTTTGGTCCTCCAGGAGAAGAGCTGTCTGGATCTGCCCAGAGGTGTCCTGCAGAGCCTGGCCAGGACAGAGATGGGCTGGACAGCCATCTGATTGTTATTAGGCTGTGCGACTTTCTTTATTGGCAAACAGTCTGTCAGCAGCTTCTCCTTGCAGAGCGGCCCAGATGTGCTTACAAAGCGCTCTGTGTCCTTTCCATCCGCACCCAGCCCCCATGCACATCGCCACTTTGCCAGACTGAGTCCTGGCCCAGGGAGTCCAGCTGCAGCCAGAGCGAGGCTTAAGCAGGACTCAGAGGTGGGAACCTGTATGCCAGCCACCCGCTTGCTTCTTTCACTTCTACATCACTCCCCCTTGAGGGGAAAGAGGTGCCCTGGGTGGGGTGCAGGCAGCCTGGGCTCCTGTCCCCGGGAGTGTGTTGGACTGTGGCTGACAAAACCCCACTAATGAGCTGACTTTCTACACATGGTCTCTTGAGTTCTCTTTGTCAGTTCTCCACACTCCTAGGACAGTTTTCATCTATTACTATGTCTGCTTTCTTATTTGAGAGAATTGGCATGGGGACATTTCAGAAAACACAGAGGCTGCTGATCTCCACTTCAGTCCCTGCTAAGTGGGGCCGGCCCCAGACAGAGCCAAGTTATTGCCCAGAAAGCCTCCTCAGGCTTGTCCCTTAGAAAAGAGCCCAGTGTCAAAGGCATTTTTTCTAGTTTCTGGTGGAAAGGTTGGAAGACGAGTGCAAAATTGGGCCTGAAGTTACCATCTCCTGTTTGGGAGCAATTGGAGTCCCATTACATGGGTATCTGCAGATTTCTTGCCATCCCACATGCACTCACTGTCTGTAGGTAACAAAATCCTGAATTTCTTTCTTTCTTTCTTTCTTTCTTTCTTTCTTTCTTTCTTTCTTTCTTTCTCTCTTTCTCTCTTTCTCTCTTTCTCTCTTTCTCTCTTTCTCTCTTTCTTTCTTTCATTTCTGAGGGAGAGAGAGATACAGAGCATGAGTGGAGGAGGGGCAGAGAGAGAGAGAGGGAGACACAGAACCCGAAGCAGGCTCCAGGCCCTGAGCTGTCGGCACAGAGCCCAACGTGGGGCTTGAACCCAGAAACCATGAGATCATGACCTAAATCAGAGTCAGATGCTTAACCGACTGAACCACCCACATGCCCCTAATCCTGAATTTCTTTTGAGGCAACCATGCTCTGACTTATATACCCTCTAGTTATGTGACCCAATAACTCCCTTTTTACTGAAATTATTCTCATTGCCTCTCCTGTCTCATAGTCAGAAGCCCCTCTGCCCAACCTGGTGTAGACCTAAATTTGCCCATCATTCCTCTGTGGAAGTAGCTCTAGTAAGGAACGAGGGGAGATGTGGGTAATTTCATTTTTTTCTCTCTTTATCTCTTCCTTCTTTTCTTTCTCTCTTCCTTCCCTTCCCTCCCCTCCCCTTTCCTCTCCTCCCCTCTCCCTCCTCCCATCCTTCCTTCTTTCCTTCCTTCCTTCCTTCCTTCCTTCCTTCCTTCCTTCCTTCCTTCCTTCCTTCCTTCTCACCAGCTTTGTTCTTCTTCCTAAAGTTCTGAAAAACAAGGGGAACTAATCACTGAGCTTGCCAACATATGTGAAAGTCTCTTTCTCTTTCTGGTGATTCTGATGATCATGAGTGAAAAGGATGTGCATTGTCAGTCATGAACGCAGTGCATATTGGATATTTTTGGCCTTAGAGATACCCCTGTCCATGTCTTTCTGGTTTAGAGGGGAAACAGGCCTGGAGAAAGGCCAGGAGACTCCAAGGGTCACTTGGAAAGTCCATGGTGGAAGAAGACTTCTGAGGGGTGCACTGGCCACAGGGCAATGCCTCATCCTCAGGGCTGCTGCCCAGACACTGCCAGAGATCTCATCAAATCATGCCTTCTTTGTGCAAAAGATGCTGTGCTGCAAACATGGTCCTCTTCTGTAGCAGTCTGGTTGGTTAACTTTCATCACTCATCCCCCTTGACGATTTGTCTGAGCCAATCCTGGTAACTAACTTCTGCTCACTGGTCATGGATTGGTATAGAAACAGAAATAGGACTCACTTCTGGACAATGAGGCATAGTCAGCAAGCATCTGCCAGTAGTAGAGTTGGGAAGAGGGGGCTTCTGAGTGAGGGATCCCCACCTTAAAAGGAGGCAAATCTTTTCTCCCCCTAGACCTTATTTCTAGTACAACTTTAATAGTCTGGGGGCAGCAATGCTGAGACTGAGGGGAAGCTCTCTTGGGGTTGGAGACTGCGTGTGCAGGCATTGGTTAGGTAACAGCTCCGAGTTACTACAACTTCCAACTCCAAAATCTTCGCTGCTTCCGGGCTTGTCATCACACGTGATACAAAGATTCCTATTGTCTAAACCAGTCAGAGTTGGGGGTCCTCTAACTTGACACTTGAATCATTCTGCTGTTCCTTGTCCATGGGGTCAGGTAGGTGACCATCTGCCTTGATCGGGTACAGGGCATGGGCAGTCACAACAAGGATTGCCCTTTTCTTCTCTTTCTCTCATTCAGCTGCCTGCCTGTCTTCAGAGCTGTGGGTTATTGGAGCCAGAAGGAGCTCCAACCTTCATCTAGTCCCACCTTGACCTTATGGGTGGGGTAACTGAAGTCAGAGGGAGAAGGTGACTTGGTGACTTGCACAGAAAGTGTGGGACCAGGGTGGGAGTACAGGTCTTCTGCCATCCACTCTGGGCTCTCTCTTATTGCCTAGTTCTTGGCTGTCTTGCTCTGTCTCTGTGTCTCTACCATGCTTCTCCCTAGGCCCCCTTCTCCCTCCCTCTCCTCTGACCAATTTCATCTAGAGCCACATGGGGCAGCTCTACCAGGGACTGTGGGGGCTCTGGAGGAAACAGTGCTGAGAAAACCAGGCTGGGGCACTGCATGAATGGCCAACAGGTGGCAGAGCCCACAGATGGCTCCGCAGCACTGGGAGCTGACAGAATTCCATGGCCCAGCTCCATGGAGCAGGCTCAGCTGGGGCTCCTTCTCATCCCATCCTGCTTCCCACTGACTTGGAGAGACAGCCGGTTGGTAGAGGGTTTGTGTGGGCTTATTTACTCTTAATAACAAGCTTATATTTTAGATATTCCCCCCAGGTGTTTCTGCTCATTTGGTTAAGTACAAAACCATGAATCTATGCACAGAATGTGGGGATCTGAAAATTAGGATTACAGCCCAGCTTCCATCTAACAAAGCCAGGCTCCTTTTGAAGGAACCAGTGCCCAGAGTCTTGTCCTGACTGGCCAAAGCAAAGCCATGATGGGACAATGTTTGTTATCAGCAACCTTCACAGCCATCCACTGCCTTCAGTGCCTGCTCTCCCCTTGGGTCTGCCTCAGTAGGAGTTAGGAAACATTTGCTGAGCAACTCAAATGGCCAGGCCAGACCTGGTGCTCTGCCCAAGGTGAAAGATATACAATTCCATGCTCCAGAGGGTCCCAGTCATGTTGGGAGACAACAGAGATGTCTGCTTCCCATGGTGTGTAATAAGCTCTGCAACTGAGCATAGCACTGGGTGCTGAAGCCCCTCTGACCTGTGGTCAAGAAGGCTTCCTCAAAGGGGTCTTTAGCCCTGCCCTCAGCATGACTGCAATTCTGCTTCTCTAGGAAGATGCCCTTCTGGCTGCTGATAGTTCTCCCCTCACCTTCAACATGCCCTGCACAGCTAATGGAAGTTTCTCTCACCCAAGATGGAAAAGCAGACACATCATATGGGTCTTTATTGTTCTTCCAACCACCAAATGGTGAATGCCCTGCCTCAACATCCAAGCTGTCTGATATGACTCCTTTCCCTGAGAAGGAAGAGTACTTTTTCCCATCAAAGGTCAACCCCTGTCAAACCGTGCCCTTGATGCCATCCCTTCTTTCTTTCTCAAGGTCATCACTTTATCAGGTGACTCCTCACTCATCTTGCATTGCTGACATGTTCCTTCTTGGTACATTGCAGCCCACCTACAAATTCCTTGACTCTCCAACCCACTGTAATCTACTTTCTATCCCTAACACCTTCAAAAACTTATTTTGTCACTAGTGACCTCCATGAGGTTGCCAAATCTAGTGGATGTTTTTCCTGTGTTCACTTATTGGAAGGCTCAGCAACTTCAGATGGAGATGCTGCTCCCACCTGAAGACATACACTCACACACTCTTATGTTCTATGACCTTCCGCTCTTCAGCTTTTCTTCCTGTCTCATTGGCTGCTCCTTCTTAGACATGTGGGCTAAATCCCCCTTCCCTACTCAACCTCTAAATTTTGGGTCCTAAGAGCTCAGTCTCCGAACATCTTCTGTTTTCTACCCACATTAATTCTCAGTGAACCCTACCTAGTATCACATTTTTAACACAATGTTTGCTCCAAAATGTGTATCTTCATTTCAGACCTCACTAGATTCTTACACCTTACCTCAGTGGCTCCACAATTATATCAAAATGACAAGATCCAAAACGGAATTCTTAACTCAGCTCCAACTAACCCCATGTGATAAACACAATTCTAAGATTTTTTTCTCAAGATTTCCCACCCCTCTGGTGTAGTGCCTGGGATTCTGAAGGTAATGGATTTGATTCCCATGATTAGGGCATGTTATATGGAACACTGACCTTAAGGAAAGGAGATTTTCCAGGTGGGACTACACTTGATCACACAAGCCCTTTAAACACAGAGAGAGCTCTCTAGTTGGTGGCAAAAGAGAGGTTCAAAATGATTCTACCAGGAGAAGATTCTCTGGTGGTGGCTTTGAGGTGGATGGGGCCACAGAGTAAGGGTCTGGGAGCTGAGTGTGACCTCTAAAAGCCAAGAGTACTATCTGGCTGCAAGCAGCAGTCAAATTGGGATCTTAGTCCTGCACACACAGGAAACTGAGCCAGTTAGCTTGGAAGACATCCTGAGTTCCGTATGAGAGCCATGGCTCAGCTGACACCTTGACTGAAGCTCCAGGAGACTCTGGGCCGAGAATCTAGCTCTTTGCCCTGACCACTGACCTGCAGAAACTGTGAGATAATAAATCTATGTTGTTTTAAGTCATGAAGTATGTGCTAAGGTTTTGCAGTAGTGAATGCTATGTCTCAGTAGACGGCACCATCACCCAACCATGTTGGTTAAACCAGATTCCTCGAATCCTTACCTTACCTCACCCCCACATCTGGGACGGCAGTCAGTTTTCCCACTTCTATTTAAAAATGTCTTGAGCCTGTCCACTTTTCTCCATATTTGCTGTTTCCACCCTGCTCCAGGCTTCATGACATTTTGCTCTTGTTACCACAACCTGCTTTCGATTCCATACCTGCACCTGCCAATCATTTTCCACACGGCAGCCAGAGCACTCTCCTGAAAACATCAATTGAATCATGCCATCCTGGTTAAAATCCATCAGCATCTTCCTGCTGCACATCAGACAACATCTCAGCTCTTTAGCAGAGTCTACAAAATTCTCCATGGCCTGGGTCATGTCTACTTCACATCTTCCTGCCCTGACCTGCCCAAATCAGTTATTTCCTTCATAGCACACATCACAGTTTGAGTCTAGTGTATTTAATTTGTGTGTATGTGAGGTGGGGTAGGGGGAGGTTGATGTCTTCTCTGCTAGACTGTAGATTCCTTGATGACTCAGACCGTTCCTATTTGTGTTAACTATCATATCCATACAGAAAGATCCCTTACAACACTTTTTCCTTTTGGGCTTAGGCGCCAAAAGTGGTCTTCTCCTGATCATTGATTCCCTTTGTGGGAAGCAGGACTCATGGAGAAGGACTCACAGGCTAGTTGTTCCTATGGAGGCCATGGGGGAAGAAAACAAGGGCCTCAGAGGGCTTCAACCCTCAATGACTACACACCTATTCCCTGCAGTCTACTGGAGCCTTCTTTCCTGTGAGGAAAGTCTGTGGGATTTCCTTCTGTAGGCCTTGGGCTTCTGTCCCTTGGCTCCCCACTCCTTGTCCTAGAGGGGAGCTGCTTCTCTCTTAATTAAGACCCTCTAAAAGAAAAATGTAAAGATAACCCTCTTCCCCAAAGCCAGTTGTGACCCACCTCAATGAAACCAGCTGTTGGGGAAGGCAGACATCTACTCCCTCCCTGTACTGGCAAGACCAGTGTACTTCTACCACAGGGGAGCCTCTGAGAGCTGTTGGTGGGCCAAGCACGGTCTGGATGACTCATGAGATGAGGAGCTGTCCTAGGATAAACTCATTCCCTTGGGAGTGGCACCAGCTTTGGCTGCTACTCTACTAGATGGAGAAAATTGCCTTCATGAGGTACCGGTATAAGATGTCTCTTCCTGCCTGGCTGAAGGTGGGACTACCATGACCCTCTCTGCAGGCTTTCCCAGCCCATAGGCTGGTCAAGGTGTCAAATGGGAAAAAAGCACTGAGATTTGGAGCCAGGTCTCCCTATTGGCTGATTCTGGGCTGGCTGCCTGAGAAAAAATGCTAGTGCTCTCTGAGCCTTGGAATCTCTGCCATAAATGGAGTTACTCTTCTCTCCCTCCCACCCTGGACCTTAGAGGCTTACTGCAAACATTAAATGAAGAAGCAGAAGGGAAGGCCTGGCATGTTTCTTCTTACCCAGCAGCTGAGCAGGGGCTCAAAATTATGGGCCATTCCCCCTGTTATTATCAGTGAATAAACTCTGCTACAGCACCTTGTTCTAGATCCACAGCTGAAAACCTGTTGAAATGACAGAATAGTAATAAAAAATTAAAAGTCCAAAGGGCTCTGGAGAACATTTGTTAAAGTGTCAGGTTGTGTTTTTTCCCCATGTAAGTTGGCTGAGTCTCCGCAGGTCACACTGCTCTGGGCTGTCCCTTTGGGAATAGGAAAGCAAGTTGAAGGCCCTATGGGACAGTAGCCTGGGCCCGGGAAGGGAGGTTCTGCCCTGCCCTGCCCCCTGCAGAGCCTAGGGAGCCATGTGCCTGGCTGAGGGCCCCCTTGGGGAGAAAAGCAGGAGTGGGGAGAGAAGACATGTCAGTGTTTTCCAGGCCTTTGCAGAGAGCTGTGGCATTAAAGGTGCTGGAAAAACCTGTGGGGGATCTTGCCCAGCCCAACAAGCCTCTCCAGAGCAACACTGAACTAGAGCATAGCTTTGGCTCCTGCCCCCTCTCCCCCGGGCTTCTGTACCTAGCCATGTCATGTTATACAGCTCACAAAACAACTGATCCAAGAGCCATTCCAAGGAGTCTTGTCTCAGGATGGGGTTCACCCAGGGCTGAGGCAAATTCTCTCAAATATAGGCTCACCAAGGCGCAGTGGCAAAATGTGTGAGTGGATAACAGATCTGCTTTTGCTTTACACCTGTCCCCATCTCTGGTGACAGGCCCCAAAGGCAAAGTGGTAGTGATTTAGGGACTGTGTCACCAGGCGCATGTAAGAAGTGGGATGAAACGGGGTCACACAAACTCTTCCTGGAGGAGAGAGTTCTATATTAGTTAGAAGACAAAATACTGACAGGCCACGTGGCCTTGAGAGAAAGACCCCAACGTTCTGGAGAGCGTATGTAGTGAATGGAACATGGATCATGGTGGCGAGGTGCTTCTTTTTTTTTTTTTAATTTTTTTAAAATGTTTTGGGGCGCCTGGGTGGCTTAGTTGGTTAAGCGTCCGACTTTCGCTTAGGTCATGATCTCACGGTTCGTGGGTTCGAGNTGCTTCTTGAAATGACCCCCTCACCATGACCCCACTTCCTCAGTAAATATAACTAGTATGAGTGAAGCAGAGTGGAAGCCATAGATGAAGTCACATCCATGTCAGATTGGACTCAGAGGGAAAGAGAGGCAGCTGGCACAGGCCAGGAGCCATAGCCACAGCATGCTTTGAGACTGTAAGCCACCATAAGCCCACCCAAGTCATGGGCATCTTTTGGACTTTCAGAGACTGTAGGAATTCAACTGGTTGAAATTTGAATCAAGGATAGCCAGGGCTCCAAGGGGAAGGGGCACCGCTTGGTTGAGTGAATCTCTGGGTTTGATATCATTGTGTAATAAAGAACTTGACTAACTGCAGTCCATGGTTTCTGGAAGAGACTGACTTCTTAGAATTTCCCAAGTAACAAATGTCTTCGTTCTTCATGAGCTCCTGAGTCTATGCTAATGAGATGACTCAGGATGAGGGCTTGTCATTAGAAGAACCAATCATAGTCTCTGAGCCTGTCTGACCTGGGAGGGGGCAGGGACTGGGCATTGAATTCAGTGACTACAGAATGGAACTCCAGTAGAAAGTCTACACACCAAAGCTCAGTGGAGCTTCCTGGTTGGTGAGCACATGCCCCTTGGCAAGAGGGCAACATGTCCTGATTTTGTGGGGAGAGGGTATAGAAGCTCTGTGCTGGGGACTGTCCCAAGCCTCACCCCATCTGTCTCTGCATTTGGCTGGTCCTAAGTCCTTCAAAATTAAACTGTAACCATAAGTACAGTACTTTCCTGAGTTCCATGAGTTGTGCTAGTGAGTTATCAAAACTGAGTGGATTGTGGGACTCCCCAAACTTATATTCAGTTGGTCAGAAGTGTGAGTGACCAGGACTGAACTTGTATCTGAAGTGAGGGACGTATTGTTGGGAGCTGTGCCTTTAACCTGTGGGGTCTACTCTACCTCCAGAGGGCTGGCATCAGAATTGAATTGGAGCAGACTTGCGAGGTCACAGGAAGTGGATCTCTTTCACTATGTGGGTCTTTTCCTGTCCTCTTCTCACACTGCTTAGTGAACTCACGAATTACCACCCTTCAGGCATCCATCCTCTCTTTTCTTCTCTTGGGCTCTACGATCTGGTGGAGTGCAGTCTCTGCCATAGCTAGGCTGATTTGTGCCCTTACCGTGTTCTTCTTGCCAAACACAATGGTGGCACGAACTCATGGCTGGGCTACCTGCTCCTAGGTCGACTGGCTGTTTGGAGGGGCACATGTAAGCCATAAACACAGTGCCACTTTTGCAATGGCAGCACAAGGACTTCTGTTTGGGAGGTCCTCAGGACTGCACTCTGGTTCTGAGGCGTCTTCAAGATGCTTTTGCATAGCAAGCATATGGTTTTTACTTGGATTGTATGTTTATTCAAAGAGGCTTGGGGTGGGAGCTGACGGAAGTTATGGGGTGAGGGAGTCTCAAGTCAGGTCCAACCCAGGCCCAACTTCTGGGCCCGACCATTGTCCTTTTGGTGAGGTGAACAGCCCCCAAAGCGGGAAGTACGGAGAGGGTCTAGGTTATAAATCTTCCCCTCAGAGCCATGCAATTGTATTGTACTTAAAAATAATTAAAGAAATCTGTAAAACATGTTTCCATTGCATTAGCTTACTTCACTTGGCCTCGCAATGTGAGGATCATAATTACTTAAATATTTCCCTTTACTATTTTTCAAAACATTTTTCTAAATTGTCAAAAAACATTCTGGAGAGAGTTGGATAAAAAACATAGTGAACATGTGTCTGATTAATTTTTTAAGACAATCAAGATCAGATGCAAAAAATGATTGGAAACGGTTTCAGTGCAACAATAAAAGACAGAAATCTCAGAGCAGGGAATGTGGTGAGTCATAAGGAAAAACGTATTCATCATTTTTACTACGGTATCTATTGGAACTCAGATGACAGGGAACGAACCGGCCTGGTGTGTAAATTGCCAAAGGTGGAGTGTGGCCTGTGGGGACCATGTCCAGAGAGGGGCGTTCAGCCGAGTGTTCCCGGATGCAGCCTCTGTCCTGATGCCGAGCTTGTAAAACAAGAGATCACTCTGAGCAGCCATTCTTTGTCGCCTGTCATTACAAACAACTCGAGGGCAATCCACTGGCATCCTGACAAGCGGATCGTCCCTCATCTGCCAGCTGACAATCAGGCCACCATCCCGAGGCCATCGATGGAGCTGCTGGGTGATGGAAAGCCACTTGTCAAAAAAGGGTTTATGATGTTAACTCACAAGCTCTTCCCAAGCTTGAACTGAATTTTATTTTACTTTATTCAATTTATTTTGTTGAGTCCTTTTCTTAAACTTATTTTTTAAGTTCCAATAAACAACTGGGATCAGAGAATGCAATTTCTTACACTGTCAAAACACTCTTGCCCCTCTCTCTTCCTTCTCTGGCATCTGCTGCCTGACCAATGTCATGAGAGGAGCAGAGACAGGACTCTTGTCTGAGCTCTTCACCTGTCTACAAGCCCGGAGAAGGTTCCAGGCAGGGTAGACTCTATGACCCCTACAGTCGTACGCCCTTATCCACTGGAGATATGTTCCAAGCCCCCCAGTGGATGCCTGAAACCTATATATACTGTTTTCTTATATACAAGTATGCCTGTCATATATATGTACCTATGGTGACGTTTAACTTATGATTAGGCACAGAAAGATGAAGATCAAAAACTAATAATTAAATCAAATGATTGTAACAATATACTATAATGAAAGTTGTGTGACTGGTTTCTCTCTGTCTCGCTCTCAAAATATTTTATTGTGCTGTACTCCCCCTTCTTCTTGTGCTGATGCGAGATTATAGAATAACCATGTGACAAGGTGAGCCTATGGGAATGACATAGGCACTGTGATGTAGTGTTAGGCTACTACTGAGCTTCTGACCAAACTTCAGAAGGAGGATCGTCTGCCTCTGGACCGCAGTCGGCTGCAGGTGACTGGCAGTGCGGAGCAAGCCCGCAGGTAAGAGGGGACTGCTGGATTTTGCTTGTGTGTTAAGAAGCACACGCGAGGGCTCTGTCCAGAATCCCAAAGGATAACCCCTCTGGGGAAGTTTCACATTGAGGCTTACGTCCCCATCAATCACTCCAGGTCCCCACAACCTTTTCATTTCTTTAGCTTTTACAATTTTTGTATTATTTTTTATAGTGCATAAACTAATGTGCCTTTTGGTTTTAAATGCAAAAAAAATGGGGGGTTATTTTCCCTGGCTCCTCACCCCAAGTAACAGTCTGTCTCAATAGCAGACAAAGGGCAAGCTTTGGTAGAGGTCTTGTCTGGTGTGGCTAAGGCCTTCCCAGGGGAACAGTTTGAGTGAAAACCCTGGACCTGGGCAACTGAGGCAGGGCCAAGGGCCACGGAGACTGGCTATAGCATACTTAGATGACATCTACTGAAAGTCAGGGTGCTCTTTGATGTCTCCCACACAGAGGGAATAGCCAGGCAAAAGTGAGAGAGTGACTTTTCAGTGGACACCCCTGCCCATAAGCTGTCCTGGGAAGCCCTTGTTCAGGGCTGGGGGTCAGCTCCACCCCCTGGCCGCCCATCTCTGTCCTGCTCCTGACCATAGGGATGGACAGCTCTCATTGGCAGAACTTGTTCATGGATGTGGACCGACCCGTTAGAATTATGTGCATATCATGGCTTTGCAACTTGAAGTTCATTCAACAAGTTAGGCAAGGACCTTTAGGAGCTCCCAGGTAGTGGGAGGTAAAAAGTGGATGTGAATAGCAAGCAGAGAGAAAGCAGGAAGAGGCTGAGAGTTCGCACCTCCTTGCACTTGTGCTGGTGGGTCAGTGAGCCGCCTGCTTCTGCGGAAGACAGACAGGAGCACAAAGGGCTGGAGCTGGAGTGGCCTCGGTTGGGTGAGTTCTCCCAGGGAGAGTCTGTCCTTGCCCTGTACACTGAGCTTCTGGGCTATTCTGGGTGCATCCTGATCTTACTTCTTTCTCCAAAGCTTTAGATTCTAAGCTTCTAATATATTCAAGTTATAGTGATTTTGATATATTTTGCAGCCCTAATGTGGTGAGGATTTATTTCCTCTATTTATAATCATCAGAGGAGCCTGGAGATTTTTGAGTGGCAGCCTGGACCTGCCCCCAGGATGCTGTGTGCTGTAAGAGGGTGCTCTGGGCAGGGGGTTCAGCCTCTCTCCAGAACCTCTGCCCCTTCACTGTGGCCCCCTCTGCTGGCCAGTTTCCTGCCCCCTCGAGTACAGTCCTTTGGAAAGGAACCTCGATTTGAGCTCATTCTTAAGTGTAGCATCAATCATAGGACTCTTGGCCAGGGTATCTGAGGGCCTGCTGAATAATTCAGAAGTTATACATGGAATACTTGTTGCTCATGAGTGTTAATGAAAATATCAAGGGAATTAATTAACAGTCAATTATATCAATTTTAGATTTGGACATTGATTCTGATGCTGAAAGCTAAATGTGCATTTTTGCCACACTTCCTTTCCCTGACTCTCAACTTGTCCTGCTCATTTCCAATCAAATCTACAAGGGGGAACATGCTCAAATTTCCTTCTCCCTCACTCTGTTGCAGCCTGCTTCTGATAAATAAGGATAAGAAGAGCTGTTTCAGTAATAGATACTTCCTACAATCCTGGGTGGACAGGTGCTATCATGATCACTGTATCAGACTGCTGGGGGAGGGGGAGGGAGTTTGAATCTATGGATAATAAATTACCAACAAAGGCGAAAAAGCAAAAACCATGTGCATGCTATCTGCATAGATATGTATATTTTGCCCAGACCATGACATGGAAACGCTCACAAGAGATGGGAAATGCCAAAGGGAATCACAGGCAGTGTCCTCACCTCCCGTTTATTACAAGTCGAGCCCAGGACTCTGTCCACGTCGCACGTGCAACATGTTTGCTAGACATGTGTGTCAACCGTCCCCTCAGAAGGGATTTTTAAAAACTCTATGTGATCTTTGATATTAAGAAAAGGCATCTCATTGAAAACAGTCTTTGCATGATTTGGCACGAGCAGTCTAGACTGCTTTATGAAAAATGACAGCTAGTAGGAAAGTAATTAAAGATGTATTTTGCTGAAAGCAAAAGTATTTTTGGAATCAATACCAACCATCTTTAATTTGCCAGCTCTTTCCACGATCATTGTGCGTTATCTGGGGGATCTCAATTCTAGACCATGGGGGTGGCAGCCCCTTTCTGGTGTCATTCTTGGGTCCTTGTCTGCTTGGTCCCCATCCTTGAGAAGGGTTGGAGGAGGTCTGGGGGCAAAGAGGAGGCACAGATTACGTGGAGGGGAAGGAGCCAGCAGACCTCTCATGGGCACCTGGCACCTCATTTGGCTCCTCCCAGGGCAGGGAAGATGTTTCGAAAGTAGTAGCAGTGGAGTCAGGTGCGGGGAAAGCTGGAGTGATGGTGGCACCTGTGGTTTGGAGTTAGAGACAAAGGGGCAGAAACCTTCATTCATGCTTTTCAGAATTCTCAAGGCAGAAAGAAATCTGTCTCGACTCTTCTTTTGTTTTTATAGGCAGCATTTTCCTTAGCTGGTGAGGAGCTCCCTGCGGGGCAGGACTGGTGTCTACTGTGTGAAGCAGGTATGCCACACACTCTACAAGCCTTGACTGATGACTGCGCCTTGAGCTCCCTACCTGCAGGAACATCTTTCTGGCTCTCTGTCCCCTTTCCTCTCCCATCTTTCCCTCCACCTGCCTGATTCTTACTCACCTTCCAGGTGTCAGCTCGGATAACACTTCATCTTGGAAGCCTTCTTGGAACCCCTCACCTCCACTGGTTGCATCTCAGAGCATCAGCTCTGATTCCATCTGATTCTAACACTCCTTAATTGGTTTAATGACCTACCTTCTTTACCATCTTCTGGGAACAGAGACCACAACTTTCTCACCAGTTTACTCCTGGTTCCCAGCCTGGAACCAAGGATTTGGGGGATGAGGTCACATGTTGTGACTGTAGTCACATTTCTGCCCTTTGGTTGTCTCATCCTCGTGTAGTCAGTCTCCGGGTCTAATTTCAGGCATGGTTCTAAGATTTAATGGACTGGTTTTGCCTACCTCCTTCTGTGAAGGACCCCTGTCCTCTCTTAGCACTCCAGAGGAAGCTGGGTCAGGGGCCAGTAAAGCCTGCATGGCCAGGAGGAGAGGAGGAGCCTGGGGAGACTGCTAGTCTTGAAGACTGAAGGTTGGGTGAACTTGAAAGGTTCAGATAATTAAGAATGAGGGTTGCCTGGGGGAGCATTATGAC
Source organism: Crocuta crocuta (assembly GCF_008692635.1). Lineage (NCBI taxonomy): Eukaryota > Metazoa > Chordata > Mammalia > Carnivora > Hyaenidae > Crocuta > Crocuta crocuta. The sequence goes on from NW_027528608.1 coordinate 1,618,549, forward strand.
TTTAAGAGGCCAAAGCCTTGGGCACTTTCTAGGCCACCCTCCATATCACAGAGGACATGAGCTGGCCAGCCTTAGTGGGGTCAACTCAGCAGGACAGAGTGCAGACTTCACTGGCAGGGCCAACGGTCTGGAGCCGTAAGATGCTTCTGGGGGACCTCAGAGGGCACTAGAGTGGAGGTGGAAGTAAAGAGCAGCCCATCCAGCTCTCTGCTCCCTCAACTAGAAGGAGTCTGTTAGCATCTCTTTTGTGTTAACATGATCTGTAATACATAGTTGTGCTGGTGGTATATGTATGTGGGTTAAGTGTGAGCACACGTGCAAACAAACCACTGCTCATGTCTCCTTCCAGCCACTGCTGCAAGGCAAATGCCCTGTGTCATTGCACAGAATGCGGGTCAGCATCCAGAAAGCTGCATGTCTGGCTGTGCAGACGAGAGCATGCACTCTTCTGGCCTGATTTTCAATGTCTAGGTGCTGTGGATTTTCATTGCTTTGGATCTTAACGAGGCATTAATTTTTTTCCCTCATTGATATGCACAGTCAGACGTAGTTAATCTTTGGGACACCTGCTGGTCAGATGCCTGGGATAAGCCTGGATTAAGGGAATTCTGATTACCAATCCTTCCAAAGTTCCAGGCAACTTGGGAATTCAAGGTAAGGAGGGTGTTGTTGAGCACAGAACTGCCCATGGTGAGATGGCCGGGTCTGTACGGAAGGGGCATTGATCAAAGATAGTGTCTGTGTTGGTAATGTGTAAGAGCCACTGGGAGTGGAGTCCCATGCGCCCATGCCAGGTTTTCATCTGTCTTTCTATGAGGGTGGGATCTGGGCTTAGCTTTCCTGGGACTCTGCCCTCTGGCCACAGTTTTGTGGCTGGGTGTCATGTTCATGATGCAGCTCTAACCCTTCTCCGAGACAGTCCTTCGTCTACTGAAAGAACCAGTCCCAGACCAGTCAGGACAGAAAAGGAGCTGTAGTGACCTTTACATATCACATTCTTTATATTGTCAGTCTTTCCCACTGGAATGTAAGCCACAGGAAGGTATGTCTGAAAAGTACTTGTGGTATGAATGTCTCCCTATTTGTGAGCACGCCCTTGCGTCTTAGCTGAATGTGTCTTTTGAGTTGAGTTGAGTTTAGCTGAATTGACCCCACTAAGGCTTGGCCAGCTCAAGTCCTCTCTGCCTTCACAGAGCCCTGACTGTCCTAGACCATGGGTGGTCTGAGCAGAGTTTGGCCAACAGGGACCTTTCCTCTGGTTCTGGCCCCAGAAACTTCACCCACCTGTGCATGGGTAGGACAGTCGCTCATTAATGACTTCACATCCTAATGAGGCTGCGTGCACCCTGACTTCAGTATTGCCTTTACCGGAGGCATTGCCTCTGATCGTAAAGATCTAGTCTTTTGCACACACACTGCACCAGCCTGGCTACCTATATTTGAGTGGAGAGAGGCATTCTCTGATTTCAGTTCTAAAGTCAGTCCATTGGGCTTAGGTAAAAAGATGCCTCAACATCTGCTGGTGAGGACAGTGGCTGTTCAGGGGCTGTTGGAGAAGGATGTGGAAGTAGACACTAACACTGAAAATGTACAGAACTTTGTGAATTCTTCTTTGGTATCTCATATACTTCCTTGAGCATAGGAAGGCAAGTACAAGAATATTTACTGCAAAACTTTTAGAATATTGAAAACAAGCTACGTGTCCATTAATATAAAAACATCGAAGGCTGAATACAGCCGTACTAAAGAGCATGATGTGGCAATTAAAAAGGAGATAGATGGGTAGGTACTCACATGGATAAGTCCTATTGACATATGCTGAATGCACAAAGTCTGGTATAAAAACCTTTATTGCTTTGATCAAATTTATGTTAAACATATAAAAATTTTTCTCCAAGAATTATATTTATGTATGTATATTTGTAAATGATTAGGAAAAGGCCTGGGAGAATACTCACCACACTGATCCCAGCAGACACTGGCTTTAAGAAGATGGGGACTGGAATGGCAGAGGCAGGAAAGGGGGCTTTATGCCCTCATGTCCCTGTCTATGCACAAGAAGTCTGTTTGCCTTCTCAGAAAATCCAACATTCTGTCAGAGTTCAAAGAGTTCCGCCCATCTTCAGGTTATTTGTGTGTTTACACACAACAAACCTCTGTCCTGTCCCACGGAGGACAGTGACCATTTGCACAGCATCAGCTCTGAATGGATTTTCTGTGAAGGAGACACCAGGTGACTCCAGACAGCCATTGCCGTCCAGCAGCAAACAGTGTAATAAAAGCATCAAGACTCAGACCCAGAAGATGGGGCAGAAGGTCACTGTGGGTGCCAGGGCAGGCAGTGTGGGTACCCCTCAGCAGTCCCAGGCTGCAGGCCCTCGCTCCCTGCTGGCTCGCCAGCTCCCTGGGGTAGGACCTGTCTCGGGCTCCCTGGGCCAGTCCTCACTTCCTCCTCATGGCACCTCTCTCATTAAAGCAAGGATGACTCGGCATCCTTGGGGTCCAGAGTATGGGCTGGCAGGCTCTGTAGGAGGATGGGCTGCTCCCAGAGTGGAGGCTGCACCCAGACTCTAGTCATCGTTGTTGGAGCAGGTCAGCATGGAGGCTGGGCTGGGAGCCCAGGCACGTGGGAACCCAGTGGCGGTTCTCCACTGGGCCAAGATGACATCACTTCCACTAGGCAGAGGCTCTGCTCCCCACAGACCTGGTGGCTGTCCCATGGGAGGCCTCACCACTCACGCACTCTGTGAAGCTCTCTTTCTCGGAGAAGAAAGGGGCTGGTCCTGGTGCTGTTGGAGCTGAGACAAAGATCGTGGCCTCCTGGTGTTCCGACTCACATCAGGGTCCCTCATGGAAAGTCTCTTGGGACAGTCGACCGATGCTAGCAGGTGAAACAGCGGCAGAGACCGTATCAGACAGGCGTGTTTGCACACTGTAAGCACACACATGTTGAAAGATTGCCAGCCACTGTGCTCCAACAATATGTGTTATGGGCCTAATTTCTTGGGTTGTGATCCCTGTTTAGAGGGGTACTGACCCCTCGTGAAGGGCACAGAACTGACGTTCGGGAATCTGGGGGTTGACTGTGGATGCCACTCCTAAGTGACCCTGACAAGCTCTCAGCTCCTGCAAGAGCTCAGTTTGTGCATCTGTAAAATGCAGCAGTAATGGCACCCGTGTCACACACCCATCCTGCACCATCACGCACAGGTGATAGATGCCAGGCGCCTCGCACTAATCAAGGGCCTAATGGATGATGCATACTAATAATTGATAACACTCCACTTTGCCTGGGACAATAAACACCGTGTTCTTCAATGGCCTCATTCCTCTGCCGCACATCAGCTGCAGCCAGCTGCTGACTCTCTGCCTCATTTTCTCCTCCTAATGAGGGGAAATCTAATATCAGCTTTAGGCTGGATGTGGAAATAATCCAGTTCCTCTGATGCGGGGAGGGCACGGGGCTTCCTGCCATCAGCCTGCACTGCCCGCCTTCATCGCTGGAGGAGGGGGTGGGGGGCAAAGGGCTGTGAGCCACTGTCCCTGCCCCCGGAGGCCGGAGCCCCTCCCACTCCTAGGGCTGGCTTCTTTGAGCCCTAAAGGAAGGTTGAGACTCTCCTCCTCACCGCGCAGAGAAAACTTTGGGTGGCTGACCCCAAACCTCGTCACGAACAGCCAATCTCCCTCCAATTGTTCCATCAGCGCTGGGACTGTCAGCTCAAACCTGACAAGTGACAAGTCTCAGGCTCATGCCGACTAGATAATCAAAGTCTTGTCACAGCTGTCAATACCCTGCAGATAGGAGAGGACAAAGGGAGGAAAGGTTTCTACAGAAACCGCTGCCTTCACACAGACGTTGTCGAAGCCTCTTACCCAAATCACTGTTTGTTCCTAAACGTCACTTACTACTGAATCCATGGGCTCAAAAGCACAGACCCCGAAATGAAATAACAAGCTGATACCGGGCATGGGAAATGCACATTTTTCTAATTTGGAGATCATTTTCTAATTTTACATATAAGAAGTACACACAGGTAGTTTTCATAGTATTTAATAGCAGTAACCTGGTGAATGAGATTTTTTTTTTCCAGAAAAATATATATTTTTTAAAAAGTCTGCAATGGAACATACCAACAAAGAGACACAGACTTACCTACACCATATGTTTGCTGTAATGCAAATGAACGGACAGGTCTTGCCATGAACGAGCAAAGTCGTGGGCAGGGGCGTTCCTGCGCCCCCACTCGCGCTCTGCTCCCCCTTGGCTCCCCCTTGGTGAGGATGCACCTATGGTGAGCCGGCAGCCGTCCATCACCTGAGAGTGGTGGCCACTGGCCACTGTTACCCGAACCTTGGCAGAGACTGACACAGCCAACCAGCTTGTGAAGAGGAAGGAACCCCAGGGACTTGCAAAGCCCACCCAAGAGTGTTCGTGGCCAAGAAGTGAAGGCCTCGGGGGAGGACACGGGCACCCTTCCTCTCCTCCTCTTTCCACACCCGGGCCAGCATCTAGCTTCATCTTCCATGGGAGTGCATCCCGGTCAAATCATGCATATCCGAATCCATGCCTGGCCATCATTTTAAAAGAGCTCTTGCCCAAGGATACTGGTCTGCCTTGTTTCCCTGCACTGATGAAGCTGGGCGAACGTGGACCCAAAAGCACGTGGTATATGTGGCTTTACTAGCAGGGAGATGGGTGGGCTCTAGAGGGTCTCCGCAGGTTCCTGGCTGAGTCCTGGCCAGTCTCTCTTGGTGGCCTGGCTGCCCTGGCTCTACCAGGGGAGTTGACAGTCTCAGTGAAGGGCACAGCAGAAGGAAGGGAGGCAGGGAGGCCCCCACTGATTTCCCTTCACACCCATAACGAGCCGACAGCCTTGCCCGAGCCTAAGTCCGTGTGCACCAGTCATGGCCGCCCCTGCTTTTGCTCTGTCTGCTCCCTGTTTGTGACTCCAGCCACATGGGTCATTTCACTTTGTTCCAGACTCTGCCGGAGTGGACGCACCCAAGGCCTTTGCCCTTGCTGTTGCTTATCAGGCCTCCACAAGCCCCCAGCCAGCCCCCCAGCGCCCTAGTCGGTGGTATGCATCCCACCCTGTTCCCTGTTACTCCTTATTAATCGCCCCTTATATTTTCTTGATGGCACTTGCCCTGCTCTGATATGTTCTTGCTCTTGATTTTAGTTCCTTGTTTACTGCTTCTCTCTTAAAGAGACACATAAAAGCCCACAAAGTCCAGGGAGACAGGGACCTCAAACTGCTCATAGCCAGTGCCCGGAGGGTAGTGGATACTGAAGGGGTGACTAGACTCACTTCTGCCCAGGTACAGCATTAGGGGCTGAAAGTCGTGGGGATCCCTGCTGGCTGGAGAAACACAGGGGGCTTCTTGCCTAAAGGGAGGGGTGTGCCTTTGTGAGATCAAGGCAAATATGTGCCCAGGCACCCTGGCACCTCTTATGCAGGCTTCCTCACTGTATGGGCCCCGATACTCACTCCTATAGGAGCTTGCACCCCCTCAGTGGTCACTGCTGCCCTTTCCTCAGATGCCCTGTGAGGGGGGCTTTTAGCGGAGGGCCCAGACCCCACAGGCAGGTGTCCTTTGCTTCTTCACATGAGGGCCCTGAAGTTGTAGATATGAATAAGTCTCCACTCTTGCCTTCCAGCAGTTTACAGTTTAGGAAAGGAGAGAGGTGTGCACACAAGTGAGAGAAGAGTGTGTTTAGGGAGTGAAAGAGCCTATGCAAGCAGCAAGGAGGAGCTCACCCTCAGCCTGGAGCAGTACAGAAGACTTCCCGGAGGAGGTGACGCCTGAGCTGAAATTAGAATTTAGAATAAAAACTAGATGACAAGTGTTTCTGGCTCAGCAGGAATAATGGAGAACGTCTCTCTGGGTGGCATGGCTGGGCTGCGCTGCTCTCTCAGGGGCCAGTAAAGTCTGCAGGAGCCTGCATCGTGGCCGGGATGGTTTGGCTGTAGAGCACGAGGTTTAGTCGTCTGATAACAGTGTGTTTGGTAGTGTATGTCACTGTGCCATTTGTCAGGAGCAGGTGAGGCTGAGCGCTCTGTTCCGGTATTTCCAGTGGGTGTCCCTCTCCCTGGCCCTTCTGTAAAGCTTTTTCGAAAACTCTTCTTTTCTTCATTGCTATGTCCATTCTCAGCCAGCACTTTAATCCTCAAAAGCTAAAACTGACCGTCTTTCTCCCATCCACACCAGCACTGACTCTGGCCTTGAGTTTTATGATGCCAGCGATGGCGAGAGGTTTTTGCTGAAATATTGCTCACCGTCCTCAGCCCCATCAACCTGCAGGCAGCCATATTTCGAGGGGAGTGCAAGGGGGGCAGGGGGCGTGCGTGTGTGGAGGCCGATATTCCCCTGTCTAATTTATATTTTACATTTCTGTAAAATCATGCTTAGAGTATTTTGGTAATCTCTGCTGAGATTAAGTATAATGCTGTACATTTAATTGATATAAGTGGTTTCAATTCTCCTTAATATGACAAATCTCCAGTGTGAAATATTCTTAGTTAATGATCAACATAAAATAGAGTTCATTTTTAATGTGAGTACAAGATTTGAATTAATTTGTAGCTAGAGCAGGGATATTAAATTTTGTGTGCTTTCCGTGCACAGGCACATGCACAGTCATACATGTGGCCTGAGGCACGCGCGTGTGCTCTGGGTGAGAAGGGGAGACGTCTACCCCTTCTGGTCTGAGCTGAGAGTGTCTACTCACTTCTTCTCCTTTGTCTCAGAAGCAGCACCCCTCAGGGCCTTGCACAAGGAGGAGCTACCATCCCTCCCCTCTCAGCCTGTATCACTCCTTGGTCTTTGGGGCCCCAGGTAGCCCGGCCTGACCCAGGAGCACTGCGGTCAGCCCACCGAAGCTAGACAGGCCCAGAGCAAGCTATCCCGAGGTCACCTGCTCCTGCCACTCAGTTTCCGACACAACATTTACTGGCCTGAACATTAGCATGTTGCTTTATATTATCAAAACCATATGGTGGCTAACGTCATCCAGAAAAGTTCAATGCAAGTTTCCAGTTGAAGAAGTTCCTTGCTAAGTCATGTCCACGGGGAAGGCTTCAGGGGCAGACCCCCAGCAGAGCTGATCAAAGCCAAGATGTTTGCATTCTCTTGCCTCCCTGGATCCAGGGCTCACACAGGCAAAGGTATTTTCCCAAGGCACCCAAGTTAAGGAAGCTTTATGCAGAAAGCGGGGGCCGTGGTCTTTGGCCCTGAGATTCAGGATGAGGGCACACCCAAAAACCGCCACTGCCTTTACAGCTTTGAGATAACAGGGACCAATTTTCTTACAACTGTTACAAGAGAAAAGGGGGAAATAAAAGCTTCAGGATAAGTGCCAAGCAGAATTTGAATGTTGTATAAACCATGCGTGGGATGGAGGCAGTGACTTGCAGGAAACATCTGTTCCTACTGGACCCTCCATTCCTCCTGCAGCTGGAGCACAGAGCTCAGGCTCCTTAAAATTTTCTTTTGTGATGCACTGTTTTGAGACAGACAACCTTCAATATGCAAGCTGACCCTGAAGCTCTTAAATATTTCCTTTGTAGTCACCTCTTTAATGATGATGCCATTTGAATCCCAATAACAATGAGGTCTTCCCACCTCCTCCTATCTTCAAGGCAGGATTGTGGGAGGGAGGCTGTACTCCCGGCAAGTTCAATTTCTATTGGCTTAAGCGGCTGCGGAAAGAATCTTTAATCACATATACAATATTATTGGCAACACCGTGCAATAAAAAGGCTGAATGCTTCGTTTTTCTAGATTTCCTTTTATATTTCAAAATTGCTTTTCTTTCAAATTAGTGTATCCTATACATTTTCTTAAAAGAAATTACTTATGGCTTCACTTTTTTTTTTCCTTTTGTTGGCTTACCATTCCTTTTGAAATTACCACCTCACAGGGGACTGCAGGCTTCCAAACGCTGCTTTGCATACGAAACGAAAGGCTTGAGTGTATTATGTTGCAATTTTTAAGAATGGCATAATTTTAATTAGAAATGTATAGATGAATAAAAATAATGCCGCTGCACATTACTAATTAGGTGTTTTATTACTCTTTGATTTCAAAAAGAAGCATTCGTGCTCTAACAATGCAGCACAGTATGGTTGGAGGCTTTCCTCTGGGCTCTCTGGGGAGCAAAGGGCGCTAGAGGACCTACTGCCGCAATGTCCTGACCAGGGAAGGGAGGAGCCCTGCTCCTCCCTCTGGAAGAGCTTGTGCTTCTCAAGAGAATCTGCTTTCAACAAAAGACAGGTGGAGGGTCACTGCCGAGCCCTGCGAAAATTATCCCTCTTTGAAATTTACTATCAAGAGGCAGCACATACTTGCTGCCCTTCTGAGCATTTCACCCCTCAGCTGAGTGATTATCTGGGTGATGCTATCGACAGAGGCTTTTTTCTCCCCCTTGAAATTTCTAGATAAGTAGTGAGCTCTGTTGCACCTGCTATGTTTCACAAGGAGTTTGTCTTTGTGCTTTAAGGAGAGACACCAGTGATGCATAACTGTGCCTTGGGGTGTAATTGTTGCCTTTATCCCCGGGTGTGGCTCAGGTGAGCTCCTCGAAGGGGTGGAAACTTGTGGCTTCAATCCAGTTCTCTGAGCCTGCTGGTCACCCTGCTATCAAGGGGCTGGATCTTGGGCGTGGCTTGAGATGCAAGAGGCGATTTTGATTGCTGATGCTATAAAGCTGCAAACTTGACTTTCTGCACAACAAGGCTCCTGTCTGGGAATGGGGGCAGATCCTACTCTCTTCTCCACCTTGGCTGCCTTTGTACCCCATGGGACCCATGGAAGGGGCTGTGGCTGGGGTCAAGAATGTCTTTGCCTATACAACAGAGTTATGCTTACTGACCAGGGGAGAACAGAGCCTTTGTCCTGAAGCTGCCAGTTGTGTGCAGTCTGAGCATGGTCAGGGTGGACCCTCTGCATAGACCACTGTTTATCTGCCCAGCTCTGCTTTATCAGTTGCGCTCATCTATTTCATGGAGCTCAGCCCAGCAAATGTGGGTTCTCACAAAGACATCTAACCAGTCTACACCAATGGATGCTGAGTCTCTGTACGTAGCAGCTTCAGGCTATCAACCTTGGGCCATCTTCTCTGAGTCCCCAGATTTACGGCCACACGCAGTGGAAGAATTATGGGGTTAATAGAGGAACTTCCAATGTGTGGCATTTCTGCAGAGGGGTGCCTTCCAAGAGAAGCAGAGCGGCTTCCCCCATTAGGAGTGGTTTGTGGCCAGGAATCTCCGGGCTGTCACATCTAATTATGCAGCCTAGTAATCAGCAGAGAACTCAGTAGCGTCCCAACTCGGGAAAGTCGGCATCTGTTCTAAATCCTGCCCTCAGAGCAGGAACAGTGCCAAATACTGCAAAGACTGCTTAGCTGGGTACAAAAGATACTGTCAACAGGCCAAAAATGGAAAGGAGCCTTGGTTTGATTTGAATGAGCTATTTTTTTTTATGGGATAGAAAAAAGTAATTGAATTACATCCAGTAAAAGTAGGCTCCTACGTTCCTTGAAGAAAAAAAAAACACAGAGACGTTGTGTCTGGTTAGAAATAGAGATATTCACTGTTTTGGTTTCAACATACATAGCAAAACTCATGACCCCCTGAATGGGTGCAGGTAACAGTTTTTAAAAGTATTTCTTTGAGATTGTGCATGGCAGGTGCAATGTATTTGTCAGGAACCTGGCCTCCAACCCAACTGTTAAAGTTGTAAATCCTTCCCTCCTTGCCTGGAGGACAAATGCACTGAGGGTGACAGAGAGACACCTGTTCATTCCTGCTGATGTGGGTGCTGCTCTGTGCGTACAGAAGAGCAAGCCCCTTCACCATCACTGGCCACACTTGCCCTAATTTCGCCATGATATTTGGTCATCGGGCCTTTACAATAAAAACCAATATTGTTTGAGAGCCTTGACTTGGGTTAAGCTCTTTGACAAGCTCAAAGACTCCAAACCTCTTTCTTCCTGGGGTGTATAAGCTACGTGATGAGATGAGATGTACCTGTGTGGACATGCTTGTAACAAAGAGGGATTTCAAAGCATAGGCAGTGGTCATTCAGCTGATGTGGTGGGTGGGGGGGAGTGGCGGTAGGAGAATGTGATCTACAGGAGTTTCTACAGCCTTTCTGCTTTGGTTGGAAGGCTGTGGAAGTGAACTTGAATGGGGAGGGAGAAGGTAACCATGTGGGAGGGAAGGAGACATGCATTCAAAAGCCATGTGCCTTTTACCTAACCAAGCAGCCTGGAAGGTGTTGGCGAGAAATACCCCAGTGATTCAAGGTCAGATTTTCTGTTGATACTCAAAACACCACATGGAATCGAGGGCTCTGGGCTTGTGTGGCAGCGTTTTCCTTCCTATTGCAGAAATGACATTGTGCTCCTGGAGATGAATTCACATCCCTGGATGATTTCAGCCAGTAAGAAGGGGTTGGAATGGATTTTTCTGGTTTCTTGATCTGCACAGAAGGGTGAGGCCTGCACCATGACCTAGGAGCAATCTCAAATCCTCAGGCCCTGCAGACTTGCCGGATGAGAAGTGCCCTGTGCTGTGTCCTAAGTACAAACACCACAGGGGGATGTGGGGACATCCGGTCTGACCCTGGTCCTCCCTGGTTTGTGTTGACATGCTATTTGCCTGTGCTTCCAAGGGGACATAAAGTCTGGCAGTGTCCCTGCTCCACACTCCGTGTGGACCTTTGAGATTTTTCTGGGGGCTGTTTCAGGAGGCTATGGGTCGACCCTCGCTAGGTTTGGGGTAATTGTCATGCTTTTCTCTTCATCTTCTTCTCTTTGTCTCTCTTGTTGTTTGGGTGTCCACGTCTTCTCCAATCCCCTCCCAGACACCAACATAAACTGGACAAGTCCTAGGTGCTCACGAGTGTCAGGAAAGAGGTAGCCTCCAGGCTACTTCTGGTTTTGGTCCCTCAACTGTCCCAAAGTAGGACCACTCAGAACACAAAGCAAAAATCCGTTTTTGGAAAAATAACTTCTGACACATTGATTTCTGAATCTTTTCCCTGGATTTTATCTTGTAGTTTCATGTACTCCATGTCTTTCCATGACTTTTTTTTTCTTTTTTTAATACCAATCTACCAGATAATCAATTGATAGCCTCAGTGATTAACAAGTTGTTTTTCAAGATCTCACCTACCCAGACCAATCTCTCTTCCTGAGGTGCTTCCCTGAGGACCAAAACCTGAATCTTCTTGGAACACGAGGACCTACCCATGTAGACCTTCTCAGTGTTGGCTCTGTACTTCCATACCCCACAAATCTCACCTTTGGGAGATGAGGAGACCCCATTGGTCACCATCGTCACTTCCAGAAAACGATGACCCTACTCCTTTGTTTATAAAACAAAAGCAAAGGGGCACCTGGGTGGCTCAGCTGGTTAAGCATACAAGTCTTGGTTTCAGCTCAGGTCATGATCTCATGATTTCATGAGTTCTAACCCCATGTCAAGCTCCATGTGAAGCCCGTTTGGGATTCTATTTCTCTCTCCCCCTCTCTCTCTTTCTGCCCCTCCTCTTCTTATGCTGTCTGTGTCTCTCTCAAAATAAATAAACAAATTTAAAACTTTTTTTAAACTCAAAAATAAATAAAAATAAATAAAATCAAAGTAAAAATCTGTTCCACTGACTGATGGCTCTGCCTTCCAGCAATATCACCTCCATCCTCTGCCTGTCACCATCTCTACTTTCTCCATCATTGTAGACTTCAGCTCTTGCTTCACAGCTGTCCCTGTCACCCTGATTCTTCCCAGGATCAACATGAAGCAGGTGTTGTCTGCGGATGTTCAGTTCAGTACATGGGCCATCCGATTCCCTGACACCTAAGCAACAGTGGCCATTTCTTCTACCTACTCCTTGGCCACCAGTTCTTGTAAACACTTTCTCCTTACCTTCAGCTCAGCCTTGGCCTCTTGATTTCCCAAACCATTTGCTCCACTCCTCCCACTCGTGCTGATTGGATCTCCAACTCAATTTCAATCCCAGAGCTCTTCATCTGGTCATTTTTCTTGCATTGCCTGCCGCTCCTGCGGCCCTTTGGCCCATTATTCTATCAATCTGGAAAAACTCTGACACCATGAGAACCCAGATGGGAGTCTTTCTCTGCCTTAGAAGCAGAACAGAGCCCTGCTAGGGAAAACTACCAAACAGGACCAAGTGGTGGTATAGCAATTACTGCAAAACAAGCACAGCCTTAGTTGGGCCCGAACATTCCTTATGCCCCGTTATATTTGACTAGTCAACTCTAGCTGCTGGTGTATCATAAAACTTTGGTTGAAGTGACTAACGAGGCCTATAGAATAAATGGCACTAATCCAATGGTCTCACTGCTCTCTAGCCCACTTCCGGAGTCCTGGAGAATGTTTATCAGTGTTTTCCTTTAGATTGAAGCAAAATATTTCAAACCACTTCAAGTCCAGAGGATGGCAGAAATTCACAGTTACTCTTCGACTTGATCAAAATCTTCCTTCAGCTCTGTCCATGGAGCTTGGGCAGACATCTCTCCTGCTCAGGGAAGGCCCTCATTTTTTCTTACTGGTTTCATGGGACACATGCACTGTTTTTGCTCCTTGAATTTTGGGGTGGCCGTGTGACTGTGACTGACCAATGGCTTTGTGACCAGAACATTGTGAGTTCTTTCAGATTTGTTCCTCTTGTGCCATGACACTCATGGAAACACACATGGAAATGGAGGCTCCACGGTGGCTTAGTCGGTTAAGCGTCCGACTTTCGCTTAGGTCATGATCTCGCGGTTCGTGGGTTCGAGCCCCGCATCAGGCTCTGTGCTGACTGCCAGCTCAGAGCCTGGAGCCTGTTACAGTCTGTGACTCCCTCTCTCTGACCCTCCCCTGCTCACGCGCGCTCTCTCTCTCCTAGAAATAAATAAAACATTTAAAAAAATT